>NC_142761.1:10020717-10320717 GCF_054948205.1 Urtica dioica subsp. dioica
AGTATGGTGGGCGAATTTTTTTAGCTATCAGCTTAAGTGATTTTTGCTTTTTCTTAGACCCCTATTTATAGTGGTAGAATGCAGATATTCTAGGAAGCTCCTAGAGATATTTAATTCTCCTTTATTCTTTATTATTTTGTAGTTAAGTATGAGCCATTAGATCTTGACTACAAATCATACTTTTTCTCTCATCCAGCAGATCATAATTTAAGATATTTATTACCTTATTTTTCTCATATATTTAAGGAATCTAGATATTTGAGAATAATGAGTACAAAATCTTATTTCCTTATTTAATGGAGAGAATATCTTTACCATTATTATTTTCCTAGATTTTAGAAAACTAATTATGAGAGAGAATAAATGACAATATATTATTTCCTTATTTAATGGAGAGAGAATATCTCAACCATTATTATTCTCTATCTTATTTAATTAGTTACTTGATTTCTTATTTCCAGAAATCTAGAAACTAATTAAATAGAGAATATTGGGTAATTAATATCCTATGTAGGCGCCAAAGGCCAAGGAATTTCAAGCTGATGACATTTTGACAAAAGCTATCTCCAACTCATCTTTCTCAAAGATGCGTTCCAAGCTCAAGGTTCTCGACTACTCCACCATGAGCTTTCCACGAAGATAAATCTTTACCCGCTAGGCAAGAGGATAGCAAGTTACAAATTCTGTCTCGGACATGTTCTAAATATGAGTTTTAGTTACTTAGCGTTACCCATAGTCAAAGTCTTAGTTAATTGTTTGTTAGCTTGTACTAAATTGTATCGAACGATATAAAGCTCCTGAGAGATTTCACTCGAGGCTAATGTTACAATCTCTTCATTCAAGAGTTCACCGTTTCTGTAAGAGCTCTATCAACATAGTAGAAAAATATGATCTTGACAAAGGCTAAACCATTTCCTCTCTAATACCGTATTAAAAAAAAAAAAAAAAAAAAAAAAACTCCCGTGCACACCGCTAACTTGAGCGTTCAAGTGTGATTAGTTTATTGTCGTCCTATTTTGGAACTAAACTCTAAGCTCAGAAGACCTAACACGTCAATTATTTAGGTGTTGGTCCATATTATTATCCCATCAAAGCACATCCACACGTGGGTATTAAGATGTCCACATATTTGGTGTTCCATTTTTTTTAATATATAATTAAACACAATGTAGACAAATCAACTTAGAAGTCTACACACAATGTCTATAAGCATCCAAAAACTCCTAGTGTTATATGATATCTATAATCCTACTCCGATGGCTTTTGTTATACATGCACGTCAATGATTTATATAATCATAGTGTTGTTAATATTATCTAAATCAGCATTGAAATAACTGCTCTCACGTATTATTAAAAAATATTTGCACCGTGACAAAACAGCCCATATCTTCCACCCCTTATACTCCAATTATTATAATAATGTCACATAGATTTACACAACCGAGTGAAAGTCAAAATTGTTTACCTCTACGTATGTTCATTGCATATTGGGGATAACACGGCTAAACTCGAACAAATTTGAAAAGATGTACAACTTGAAAATGGTAGTCTATAAATATAACACTTTCGATTATACATCTCTGCAAAAAGTACTAATACACAACTCAACACAATAATTTATTTGGCGCATAAAATACTGTTTTAGCAAGAATCATGAGTTCTGAATGTGAAGGTACGCAAACTTAATTATACATATTAATTATGTCTTAGTATTTTATGTAAAAATCAATATCCGTGAATCTCAATAATTATTTAATTTATATAGCATGAACATGTTTATTTTCCTTGAACTGCAGGCAAAGATTCATGGCCGGAGCTGGTTGGATGTGAGGGAAAGGCGGCAGTGGAGGTAATTATGCGCGAAAATCCAAAAGTGAGAGCCTTTACGTTCCCAGAAAATATGGCTCATGATATGATGTTTGACTGCACTAGGGTTCGAGTCATGGTCAATGACCAAGGCATCGTCACGAAAACTCCCATAGTCGGTTGATATGTGTTGTTGGATGGTTTCACCATACTTCGTTAAATTAATAATGTCTAATAATGGTTAGTGTGTGCGTCCTATTATATGTGTGTACTGCAATCCTGTAAGAATTTACAAGAAAATATTGTAAAACGAGAAATTCAGTTTCTCCGTGGTTGCGTGAAATGAATGAATAAAAAGTCGTTGTTTATTATTATTATAATTATTAGTATTTGACATATAACCGTATAGAATATATATGATCTATATTGTAAAGAAAAGTAATCAATTTTTAATACAGATTCTCTACCTAACTAGTCGATAAACCGGGCTAAGATGAAAGCTGGTTATAGAAGTTTTATGTATATGTTTTGCAAACTAATTAAGGTTTCGATTATTTTAGAAAGATAACTAACCAATGTAAAAAATATCCATAAATTACCTTTTTAGTCTGAATTCAAGTCCGCTAAACAAAGATATGAATTAAAGATTTTATTTAAACTCCCGTCAAATTAAGTATATTCCGGCAGAATATACCTATAACTATAGAAGTTAGGTCCCAAGAAGTTACCCCTTAAAATTATCCTCCCTAAAATAAAATACAAATGTGTACCAAATATCTTGCTACAATGAGAATATTCTACACCGCGACGAGGGGTGGTTCTACAGGGCATTGTGGAATTATGAAGTATATAAAATGTTAATCATATCTCTCTATGACGAGAATATTTCATGCCGTGATGAGGAGTACGTCTACTATGGTAATTATTTTCGTCGTGAAAATCTTGAAGTGAGTGGTTTCACGACATAATGGTTTCTTTCATGGAAATTGTATTGATGTTGCACTTCTCCTCACTGATAAACAAATGTTTCAGACCACTATAGTCGACATTTGTCACACCGAAAAGTATTAGGTGCGACATTTTTATATCCGGTGCGACAATGTCGCACCGAATACCATTAAACATTAGCGAAATTTTTAGTCATCTGGAGAAGTATCTAGTGCGACATGTCGCACCTAATATGTCCCTAGGTGCGACATGTCGCACCTAACACCTATCCGCACCAGAAATGTGAATTTTTAGTGATGATGAGCCCCATAATCGACGCATGACATGTCCTCTAGAAAACTGGAGCTCGCCAACTGCCATTCGACTATAAATATAGCATTAATATGCCTTCCGAGCATGTGATATGATTGCAATCCGCTTTCGGATTGATTCTTTGTAATTGTGTCATTCTCAATATAAAGCCCAGAACTGTCGTTCGTTCTCATTTTTCTCTTGAGTTATATACTTGCAATCTTATTTTCGTATATTGGATTTAATCTCAATACATAATTATGAGGCCCATCTCAATAAATCTAAATCGATCTTTTTCAACCACGAATTGTCGAGACTGTTTATGGTTTGATTCTTCACGTCAACGGAAGTTATTAAGTAAAAAAATAAATATGATATTTTTAACAACTTTCGCCGCAATGAGAGTACCGCAACAGGTTGTCAATTTAAACAAGGATCAGATTCAAGCCCTTTTTTTTTTGCTTCTTTTATCTTGTCTTCTTTCTTTATCTTCTCCTCTAACGACACGACCTCCAATTGTTTAAGCACTTTATCTCTCCACGGTCCATCCATTGTACTCCACCGCGCTCTAGCCCACGACGATCCTAAGTTGATGTAGCAGAAGGATAAGAAAATATTCAAATCCCACAATTGTTGATTTGCTCACAAATACCAATCGAAGATCTTCCAAAACTTGTTGAGTCGTTCACAAAAACCAGATAAGGGAATCAAAATCACAATTCCAATGAACACGAATTTGGGAAAAAACACAAAGTGTTTAATATTTCGGTCAAAATTCTTTACAGTTGGACAAAAAGATGCTTCAAAATTGAATCTAAAACCATAAGGAAAAACCGGGAAATAACTAAAAATGTAGACAGAAAAACCTATTATGCCCTCGTTCTCGGTTCCAAGAAAGTGAGACACGCAACGTTCAAGACACGAAGAAACACTAGATTTCGGAGATTAAGGCGGAGATAATTAGACGAAACAACCCTTAAAAAGAAGTACCGACAATCCTCTGAAAAAGAGACGAAACGGGCATGGGAATGCCGAGTGGGAGATCCCTGCCGGCCGGGCGGGAAGGCTTCCCTGGCCTTATTACTCTAGCCGGCCGGGAGACTCTCGCCGGCCTCTTGTCTCTTGCCGGCCATGTGCCACGCCGGCCTCATGACATGCTGGGCGGGAAGGTCACACACGCCTGCCCCAAGACCCTTGCCAACCGGGTAACTCCCACCAGCCTAGTGACTCCCGCCGGTCCAATGGCTCAAGCTATCCGGCAAGTCACCTTGAGTTGGCCAGCCTCTGTCCCTCTGAACCCGGTGTCACCTTGACACCGACCAGTCCCTTGACCCCCGTGTCACCTTCAAACCAACCAGTCCTACACGGAGCACAAGTCTGGTCATGCTTGTCAGTCCCTTGATCTAGAGATCGACCAAACGACCACAGGGTTCTTTTGGTCATGCATGTCGATCCTTTGGCCAGGTGACTGGCCACTTGACACCTCTTAGCTGATGACAAACTGGTCATGCCTGTCGGTCCTCAGACTCGGTGATCAACCCCTTGTCTTCCTTTGGTTGCCACCTTGACACAGCTGGCCGGCCACTTGACACAGATCGGGCTGCCCTCCCCTGACTGGCCCATTGGCACATCGCAAGCCATCTTCTTCCTTTCCACCGAAGGCAAGGACAAGGAGTCCTTGAATCGTCCGACACCTGTATTTACCCTTTTCTTCACGAGGAGGGAGAGAACGAAAACTCTATACACCTAAGCTATTATCAAATTACTTCTCACTAAGTCTTCTCCTGAGAATTCATAAGCACCAAACACAATCACACTAATGTTTAGCGTCGGAGAGCATGCCAGAGGCATTGTGTTCGCGCCCCAATAGCTAACTTGTCCTTTTTCCTCTCCGGAACAAACAAGCATATATGGAACATCCTCGTATCATCGTAGGGTAGAGCGTCCTCGTTGTCAGAGCAAACTCACGAATCACATCCATAGGTGGAGCAAACTCGTTAACCGATCGGCATTTCCTCTACGTGGAGTTTGGGTTGGAGATTCTCGTACCGATTTGTTCGGTCACATGTCCAGCCCTTGATCAAACTAATTTGGTTTCTAATGTTGATCAATTTTCAAGCATTAATATTTTGGAGCTAGTAAAATGGGGGGTGTCTCAAGTAACAATCACGTGATTCCCACAACATCATTTCTTTTCATCTCAATCAGCCTGCAAACATGTCAACTGACGTTCCACCGACTGCTTCTTGAGCAGCTTGTTGGAATTGATCTAGGGTTTAAGAAAAAGTTTAACGCTTCGTTAAGCGGCGGAATTTTAAAAATTTTCTTTTTCAAGTAAAAACAGTTTTTACTAACCTAGACAAAGAGCAAGCACATGTAAATAAAAACTAATATGAGCATAGAAGTTTACTATCATTTTTAGACGCTTGAACGTTGAGAAGCTTTTGGAAAAAGGTTGCAACGTTCGTCTCCCCTCGCAACATGTCTCTCTTCCTTCCTCGGCAACTCGAGTAACCACGAAAGTTTCTATCACTAAATCACTCAAGATGAAAAGGAATTAGTGTGGGGGCACTTTTAAACACTATGACTTAAGAACGAGTCTTGAAGTCGCAGAGCTAAACACTAGGTCAAATGAGGACCTAGGTGCCAAAACAATAAAACGAAATTGAATAGAGAGAGAGGAGAGGGGCGACCAAGCTAGAGAGAGAAGATCTCAATCTCTAAAACTTGGGATGAATGAAATGAGAAGAATAAGGCCCCTATTTATAGAAGAGGCTTTACCTTCAATAAGGTAGTTTCCTCTTCTATTGAATATCACATATTCATGAGGAAATATTCCTTATTTCCTTTTCTCATTTGGGCGTGTGAGCCTTGGCATCTAGAAGCAAATTTGTTTCCTATTTTGCTTGCCTTGGCCGCCCATGTCATTTCCTCCTAGAGGAAATTTGTTTCCTCTTTTTCTTTTGGCAAGTATCTTCATACATTAATGCACAAAATAATCTCTCTTTCACACTAAGGGCTGCACGAAATTTGGTCTCCCATTCACTTGGGTTGGACGGCCAAAAGCTTTCTAGAAAGGCTTTCTAGGTTTTTCTTTAATTGTTCATGACAACATAAGAAAAACCCATTAAGAATTTTCAAGCAAAATTCTATGAAATGAAATTAATTCACAAGGCCCAATAAACGTGTTATGGCCGTGTGATATAATATGTCATCATATGACATTGTCAAAAAATTTATTGACATTCATTTCATGCCATGTCCAAACAGACAAAATTACCCTTTCGACAATTTTCGTTCTTGTTTTGACTTAGCTTCTAGTTTAACTATTCCTACTCGATGTGATTCGTGACAGTGACCTCATGGATCCAAATGAACAAAGCTTGAGCTAAATACTTGGACTCAAAAGTTCACAAACCTTTTCCAAGTTTAGCTTAATGTCAACTGACTCCACTAAAGAGTTGACAAATCTCTCGGTTCAAATGAATTTATTTTCTACTCAAGAATTCAACCTAATTGTAATGAGTGGATCCACATAATATTATCAGTGCTTACCCTTCATGAATATCATCAGCTAGTCGGGATTTACAAAATTACCATTTTACCCTTCTAGCTGTTATTTCCTCAACTCCTTTGTCGCTTGTGAATAAGTTAGAAACAATGTATTGACGAGGAGCTAACAAGTCACATTGTTTCATCCAAAAGAGTCAAGACTCAATTTGGACACTGGCCAGTTCATTTATTCACACTCCAAGGAACAAAGCATGAGGTGATATACATTGCATTTCAGCAATCTTGTACATGAATTCCATATCTATGAGAACTTCACAAAGTTACTCATGACATTCTCACAACTTAGTATTTCACCAATAGGCCTTGTTCGGAATCACATAGTGAGTCCGAACTCTGACTTTCTCAAATGAGAATACCAAGGTGTGAAATGACATGTCTCATTTCAGGATTAAGGTTAGCACGATGCAATTCATACGTAGTGACTTCGAGACATAAGAGGTTAAATGGTTTGTTCTTATCTTGTCTCTAGAAGTGCGCTGGTCAATTCAGTACCTTCGGAAGATACCTAGAAGAACTATAGAGTCTCCAACTCTCAATGCCCCATAACCAGACATCATAGATTCTCCTAACAATCGTACTGCGGTCAATAGTCCTTTGACCCTTAGATTGCGAATATATCGTTTTAAGCAAACTACGAAGAGCTTGTTCATGCAAATCTACATTTGTCTCTTCGTAAGTTGTTTAGTTTGTTTATGGACTAAAGACTAATGTTTTATCATAAAGCTTCAAACAGACAAGGAAGAATGAATGAACGTTTCAGCTTTTTATTAATGAATAAGCTATTACAAGCAAGAGTCTTCGTAAGACCATATGACATCAAATGTACATAAATACACACTACAACTCTTCTTGTGAGCACCATTGACAACACAGCTAACAATAAGAGCATAGGAGCGGGAACTTCTAGCCAAAACCCTAGAGCGATGAGCTCGAGGTACAACCTATGCTCCCCAAGGCTCTGGAAACGGACCATGGAGCGCCCCATAACGAGCTCGACCCTAGATACGCTGGAGAACCCGAGTATGAGGAGTCATACTCTGAGACCGACCCCGAATACATAGAGAACGACATGGGAGCACCTAATGTCGTTCAAAACGCAGTGGGTCGCACCGTGAGTGGTGACCTAAGGGAGCACTTGAATGGCAAGCGCGGAGCTCAGGGCTGAGACTTTAGAAAAAGGCTTAGCTCACAAAGAGACGCACTTGGAGCTCCTACGAATGGAAAATCCCATGCGGTGAACCTAGTTGACCAAGATATACCTCTGGTCAATCCGACAGGAAAACGGTGAGTCCTTTAGAAACTACCTCACCCTCTTCGCTAAGGAGGCGAACAAAGTCGACAGATTCAAACGATAGAGACGTGATAGCATGCATACTCCTCATTAGACCCGGAGGATGTTCGCCGTAAGACAACGTACCAATCCTTACCTTCCTCCCCCTCTCTCATCGCTGCCATGGCCGCCAAATTCGTGGATGTTGGAAACTATACACGCGGAAAAACACCTCGAACTCGATTTGCCACTGGAGAAGCATCGCATCATGGAGCGACAGCAAAAGCATCAACGGGAACCAAGAGGTCATTCAGATTGACCCCAGTCGGCCTTGTCATGCCAGTCGGCCATGACACGGCCAACGTACCCACTGACCGAACCTAACACGCCAGCTGGGCCAAGGGAAACTAGCCCTGACACGTCGGCAAGCTCAAGGGTGGCCAGCCGGGTCAGACATGACTGACCAAGGGGTATCCACTAGATACCTTTTGACCGAGTGCTCCGCCTCCTCGCCACCACCATTTAGCCCGTCAACGTCTTTGAGGTTGGAGAATGCAGAATGAGAAACACCAATTATGGTGGAGAAAAGGGATTTGAAATAACTTTAATGCTTTATGAATCGGAAGTATTTATAGAAGAAAAATCAAAGTCCAACATAGGAGAGTTCACCAAAAACGTGTGGTGATCCAGGCACGCACATGGGAGAGAGAAAAAGGAGAAGAAAAATGTGGAGAAGATAGAGAAAGAGAATGAGAGGCTTGAATGAAGACAAAAAAGAGGAGGAGCCATAAAATAAAGAGCAAAGACAAGGAAATTGGGAAACTGTCTGTTTCGCGCACGGCCCCTCAGGAAAGGGAAACAATGTGTTTCCTTTTCCTTCCATCTCCAAGCCCATGAGGTCGGCCAACAAAAAAAAATCGATGTGGGCACGGATTTTTAAGACAAAAAAATATAAAAATACTGAAAAAATTGAAAGGCGAATGACTCAGTCCCATCGACCTCGTGACACGACGGGCAGAAAGTCCCCGCCGGTCGGGAGACTCCCTCCGGCCTCTTGTCTCTTGCCGGCCAAGTGGCACCGACCTTGTGACACAACGGGCGGGAAGGTGACTCCCGCATTCCCTAAGACCTTGCCCTGTCGGGTTACTCCTGCCCGCCTAGTGAGTTAGGCCGGCCCAGTGACTCTGGTCGGTTGAGTAACTCCCGCCGATCCAATGACTGAAGCCATCCGGTAAGTCACATTTACTTGATTGGCCTCCATCCCTTTAACCCTTGTTTCACCTTGTCACTTGCCAGTTCCATGACAACAGTGTCACCTTGACACCGATAAATTTGATTTCGACCGATCTCTTGACCCCGATCTCACCTTGACATCAGCCAGTCCTCCACGAAGCACAAGTTCGATCATGCATGCCGGTCTATATCCAACACTACGAGACCTGGCTGACAATGCAAGGCCAACCCTACGCCGCGCTCTGCCAAGCTTTCTGCCTAACACTCTCGGGCTCTAGATAATCTCGATTTGCAACCATCATGATGCAAAAGAAATCAAAGATGTATCTCTGGTTAGTTCGTTTATAAAGTCGCAAGTCTTTGAGGCAATACCTACCCCGCTTCATCGAAAAGTTGAATAAACTCGACCGATTCAATGACAACGATGCCATTACCGTCAGTATCTGATGATAGCAATTCATAAGTATAAATAACCCATTTATCGACGTCATTACTGTATTTTTGAGTGATTTGAACGTTTAGAGCAAGTTCTGGTCCTTAAAATGACTTTGGACCATCATGAGACGTTTTAAAGGCATTTGGGCATCAAACGGAGGTTTGCAAGATGACGAAATATGATTTTCAAAGTTGGCGCGCCGCACAGTCCTCTTGGCACGCCGCACAGATGAGCAGACAGAAACACGAGCAATAGGCGTGTTCTGCGTAGGAGAATAATTTGAAGTAGCACGCCGCGTGCTCACTCCAGTGCGTCGGGCAGTCCTTGAGGCGGGAGGGGCAGTGGTCGTTTCTAGCAGTTTCCAGTTTTTGAGATTTCGCGAATTTTGACTGTCATTAGCTGTTGGATCTAATCTAATGGTTCTATTGGCTCCGAAAATATCACAAAGCACTATATATATATATATATATATATATATATATATATATATATATATATATACACATATTAGACTATTGAAAAACAAAATTTAGGAATTATTTTAGGTTTTTAATTCTTGTTTGGCAAGTTGGGAGATAAGAGGCAACGTAGAAGAAGACCACCATTCAACGCGATTGACAACCGCGATCTAGCGTTTTTTTTATAATCTTATTCCTATAACTTTTTTATTTATTTATGTTTTTTGGATTTATTTTTATGATTTATTTTAGTTTAGTTTGCTTTTCTATTACTCTAGACGTCATGAACTAATCGCCGAGAGGGTGATGGATTAGCTTGCTTGATTATTGTTATGGATTCATGTTAAATGAATTGGAGTATTTTATGCTCATCTTCTCTATCGCTTTATTTAATTCGATGATTAATGCTTGTGGGAGAGATTTGTGACCTCATTCATGATTTTTAGGACTTGATGTTTGAGAAAGATTAGGTTGATCATGCATAAGAATTAGATAGTACAATGGTAATTACCATTGTTTACTTGAGTTTTGATTGTCCTCGTTGGATCGACTCATATTTATGACTTTACTACTTGAGAAACTACGTACACTTGCGTATAGAAATATCACAACAAGTTTTTGGAAAAATATCGATTGTTAATTCGCTCATGATTGTTGACTCACTCATGAATACAAATTTAGGACCTTCCAAAAGCTTTTGAGTCACTCACGAATACCAGATTAAGGACATTGCAATTCTATTGAACTCGAATTTGGGGAAAAAAAAACAAAGTGTTTAATATTTCGGCCAAAACTCCTTACAACTTAATGACCAGAGGCTTAGATATCGGATCTAAAACCCTAAGGCAAAAATTGGAAATACCTGAAAATAAAGACTATGAAAAAATCTTAAATGGGCCGAAAGTGCTGAAAATAGTCTAATTTGGTGCCGATGCTTTCGATCTGATATATTATAAGCTCAATTCTGATATCCAAGGCCCAATTTATGGCTTGTTAAAGTTAGGCATTGCGTGAGTTGCGGGAATACCTGTCAAATTTCTCAATGAATGACAGGGCCTGCTCTTCACCCGACTAGGTTGTGTCTCCGGATTGGGCCGGATCACAAGTTCTGCACCTTATTCTTCCTCTTGCGGTGCTTCGTCCTGCGGCTTCTACTTCACCTTGCCTTTGTATCCTCGCAGCTTTTCACTACACATGTGGACTTACACGTCAAAGCTTGCGTGACAGCTCTCAAAAAACCGTCGTGAAAACCCCGAGCCACGACAAAAATCCACCTTGCTCGACCTGTCGTATAAATTATGGTATGATGTCCATATTACACAATACTTAAAACATGTCGTACAAGCTATTGTGATTCAAGCCGGGGTGAGAATGAATCACATTGCGGCTAGTCTCGGCTTGTACGACAGTAAAAGTAATTGTCATTCAATAAACGTTGTCAAATATAAAAGTAGTTCTTTATTTCGAGGTTAAGCCGTCATCATCTCATCATCTGTCTGCAACCCTCTCCACATCTCCTCGCGGATTACTTCAATACTCCGGTATGTTATTTTTTCATGCTAATTAGTTTGTTTATGAGTTTTAATATGAGAATTGATTGTTGATATTTTTTATATATATATTTTTTTATTATTATGTTTGAATTGTACGACTTTGAGAAGTAATTGAGACTATGGATTGAGTTATTGGTTTGTGAGATTGAAATTGTTATTAATTAGTTTTAATTATGTTTGAAGGTTATAATTTTTATTGTTGAATCGTATTTAAATCATGTTTAAGTGTTAGATTATAATCTAGCTTAAGGTTGAATTGTGTTTGAATGTTAGATTAAAATTGTTAATAATGTTGAACTGTGTTATTAAGTGTATAAATTTTGTATTGTAGATATTTTATTTCTTTTTTATAGATTGGTTTTGAGATATTGAATATATGTTAGATGAAATTTTGAATGTTTGATTTTAATGATTGTTTGTTCGTAAGGTTGTATTATATTGTATTCTAATTGTTAGCTAAATAGCCAATTTAAAAATATGAATTTGCAAATTAGCTAAGATTTGTCTTAATTTAGTGAAATAGCCAAAATGTGCAGCTGGTTTAAAAAAAAAATTGAACTCAAGATTAATTTTTTTGAAAGTGAAAAATTACTTATAATAATCGTCAAAAAATTTAATCTTGACTATAAAAAAAAATTTAAATGTAAATTTGGTTACTTTGAGTACGGAGTGGAGATTCGAGATTGGTTAATTTATTTAGATTTCTAGTATGGTTGGAATTCTTATTTTATTTTGATAAACCACATCACGAATGAGTCCTCGAAAAAAAGGTCCAAAATGGACAATTCTCATAGTTCTAAAGGTATTAGAGACAAACGCCGTGTCGAAGAGAAATCGGAGGAGGAGACTTCCGCATATGAGGCTCAATCTATATTTTGTTAGTGATGAGGCTCATTCTATGCACACATATTATATGGATCCGCTTCCGGTACTTTGTTTGTTTTTTTTTTTATTATTATTATCATACCTGGAAGTTTCGTACAACAATTATAGACAATAAAAAAGTCATCCACATTACGTTAGATATCTGCCAACCTTTACGAGTTTTCTACATATGACATAAATTTTTGGGACTTTCTCCATGAATCGTTCACATTTGATCTGCCTAATATCAGCGAGCTATATGTATTTTCCCTATAAATACCTCCTTGTCCGCTTAGCCTTTGCACAAAACAAAATAACAATTGCAAATAGAGATATAGAAAAGCGCAAATATGTCGGAATGCTCAGGTAATTTATATTTTTTTTATCCTTATTATATAGAAAGCTCTCAATACTGTTTGTAATAACGTTTCCAGAAGTTATATGTTACTCTTCGTTATCTTATAAAAAAAATCAAATTTTGCAAATGCATTATGAAACATATAGGAAAAGATTCGTGGCCCGAGCTCTTGCACGTTCAAGGAACAGTGGCTAAGGAGATTATAGAGAAGGAAAACCCTGCTGTTGAAGGTGTCATTGTGGATGAGGACTCAATAATCACTACTGATTTCCGGTGCGATAGGGTTTGGATTTGGGTTCGGAAGTCAGACGGTACTGTGTACAAGGTCCCTCACATTGGTTAGGGCAGCAAAATGTTATATTTCACAGCTTCACAGTCTTATATTTATGTAATATATATATAGCTTCTCGCGTATTGTGTTATATTATCGTATGCTTGAAATTCCCTACCTGTTGCAAATAATTTGGATGCATCTGATATGTTTCCAGCTGCACACTTGATCATGTGTGTGAAATAATAATCTAAATAGTTTGTATTTAAGCTATTCTCGTTTCTGGTATTTTACTTACAAATATAATGTCAACGAGCGTAATTAGAAATAAATATGTACAACCACTTTGCAGAGGAAAATGCCAATTTTTTTATTTTTTGTATTTTTTTCCATTGGAAAATGTGAATATAAATCAGTACGGGAAAATTGACGAATATCATATATTTATTAAGTAATTTTGGGATTGAATTACGACCTGGTAATTGAACTACTTTGGGTGGAGGCAATAATGAACATGAATGGCACCAACAAAGTCCATGAAACCATCACAATATATATATATATATATATATATATATATATATATATATATATATATATATATATATATATATATATATATATATATATATATAAACCATTCATTGCTCTTATTTTGATAATTTACATCAACTTTATTATTTTATAACTGACTTTTATTTCAGGATGACTTATCTAAGTAAACACATTATTAATCAAATGTGTTAATTTTAATTAAAGCTCTCAGGTCTAGAATCCTCCAATAATCTATGCCGAACCTCATTTGTGGTCTTTCACGATTGGTGACAAACCATTCCATCAATAATTAGGTTTCTCTTGAATCATTTACTTCACCGGAATCAGTATGAGCTCGCATTAAATGAAACTCTGAATAAGATTGACGTGCCATTTGGTAATCTATAAGCAACTCTGAATGACGTGTCAGTGATGAGATGCTATAATACTTTTGAGATTTATCTTCCCAAAAGAAATCTCACGCTTTGGAGCTAAGTCTGATAATTCTTCAGGAAAAACATCTACATAGCGTCTCACCACTGGCGCGTCATGCAGAGTTGCTTCTACTCCCTTAGTCTTGTCCACAATTGATGCTAGGAATCCATAGCAGTCTTTACTTAGCAATCTTCTAGCCTGTAATGTAGACGTCATCATCTTCGGCTTCTTGAGCGGTCTTTCCATGAAAGTGAACCCTCTTTCCAAAGTCGGTTTGACGGTCACTCTCTTGCTTCGACAATCATATACCCGATTATTCTCTTCAAGAAAATCCATTCCCAAAATGACATCAATGTCTTTCATCTCCAAGACGATGAAATCGATCTTTAACTCATGACCACTAATTATTATCAGTACTGTGTTAAAACAGTACTCTGATAATAGAATATTGCCAGACGGTAAGGCCGTATTGAAAACTTTCCTAGTTTTCTCTATACCATCGTCTAATTTTCTATCCAGTTCTAATGAAATAAAGGAATGTGTCGCACCAGAGTCCAACAATACAAAAGCGTCAAAATGAGTTATAGGAATGCTGACTTGGTACCACATTCGAGGTGCTGGCTAATGCATCAACATTGGTGTAGGCGTAGATGCGACCTTAAGGTGACAGTAGGGTTTCAGTTGTTGGTTGTGTTTCTAGTCGACCCTTGAAAATCTGTGGCTCTTTGATGGCAGCGTGCATGAAGTCGAGTCGTCCATTCTGATTATGTCGCTGATACTATCCATTCTGATTATGTTGATGATACTATCCATTCTGAGTGAGATTTGGTTTCGGACAATCTTTCAGAAATTGACAAGGCTAATCACACATGAAACAGGTCATGGTTCCCTTCTGACACTCCCCAGGATGCATCTTTCCACATGCATACTGAAAAATTCGTTCGCTTTATCTCGACCTTATTGGGGTTACTCTCATTTCTAGGATGGCTTTTTTTTTTCTTTCCATTCTCATGTCCACGAGGTTGTGCTCTGAAGCCTTGATTGTTATGGTTAGATTGGTGGCTACTTGGTTGATTTTTTTTTCTTATTGGTGTCGGGTCCCTTGTATTGACCTTTCTCCTCTTTTCGAGCCTTGTATAACTGGGTTCGTTCCTCTTCTACTTGGATCAAGTGGTACTCAGCTTGCATTTGAGAATGTCAGAATTCGGATTCACTATGTGATTCTGAACATGACCTATTGGTGAAGTACTAAGATATGAACTTTATGTTATGCATTGCTTATGTGTTATGTGCACAGTGCACTAGATACGTAGATATCCACTTACTGAGTCTTTTGACTCACAGTCATTATCTTGATATTGTAGATAAAAGCAAGGCTAAAGAAGACTGAGTAGAGCATCAGCAAAACCTGGTAAGTAAGTAGGCGTATGTATGTACAACTGCCAACCTGTGGCTAAGTCAAGGGCGAATTGGTCTATTTTATTTTTAAAAGTCAAGTCTTTTTGTTTGTAAAAGTTTTAAATAGTATGTTGTAGGAAAAACGAAAAATTCGCCCGTATTTCTGAGACGTTTATGTAAATATTTTAAAAGTTTTTCTAGAAAATGTTTTCCGGAAGCGCTTCCACCACGGTTTTTATGAATTTTATTTTATGAAAAGTAAGATACGAAGATCTCTGCCGCGGCTCGCCGGCGAGCTAAGGCTCGCGGGTTGTGACCGTAAGCTATGAAATGACATGTCTCATTTAAGGATTGAGGTAAGCAAGATGCAATTCATATGTAGTGACTTCGAGACATAAGAGGTTAAATGGTTTGTTCTTATTCTGTCTCTAGAAGTGCACTGGTCAATTCAGTATCTTTAGAAGATACCTACACTACTACAAATGTTGGATTATACAACCCACTTTCTACAACGCTTATGACAAGCGTTATAGAAACTAGTGATTAATCTACAACGCTTATGACAAGCGTTGTAGAAACTTGGTGTTTCTACAACGCTTATGGATAAGCGTTGTAGAAACTTGGTGTTTCTACAACGCATATGGTTAAGCGTTGTAGAAACTTGGAGATTCTACAACGCATATAGTTAAGCGTTGTAGAAACCTTGTGTTTCAGGTTTCCAACAACGCTTTAAAAATCCGTTGTAGAATCCACGCCGCGGCGTCATGTGTTTTATGCCGCGACGAGAACTTACTACAACGCACAGTGAAAGCGTTGTAGAAAAACGTAATCCGCCGCGGCGAAATTCATACCTCGCCGCGGCGGGTGGTTTTTACAACACTAAACAAAAGCGTTGTAGAAACTTGTCGCCGCGGCGAGGTATATATCTCGCCGCGGCTAGATATATTCTCCGCCGCGGCGAGGTGGATACCGTGGCCAAGCAGTTTTTTAAGAAACTGTCTCGCCGCGGCGAGTGAGGAATCTCGCCGCAGCGAGATATTCCTACAACGGTTATAATATCCGTTGTAGGAACATCTCGCCCCTGCCCCGCCTCCACCTCGCCCAGCCCCGCCTCCACATCGCCCAGCCCCGCCTCCACATCGCCCAGCCCCGCCTCCACCTTGCCCAGCCCGGCCTCCACCTCGCCCAGCCCCGCATCCACCTCGCCCCCTGCCCCGCCTCCGCATCGCCCAGCCCGGCCTCCACCTCGCCCAGCCCCGCCTCCACCTCGCCCAGCCCCGCCTCCACCTCGCCCCTGCCCCCGCCTCCACCTCGCCCAGCCCCGCCTCCACCTCGCCCCTGCCCCGCCTCCACCTCGCCTCTCGCTCGCCACGTCCTCGCCTTCACCGGGTATGTTATTTCCCAACTTGTTTTGAATTTAATTTGATTTATGTTATTATTTAGTTAGAATTTGGTATTTAATATTCTCCGCCGCGGCGAGGTGGACACCGTGGCCAAGCAGTTTTTTAAGAAACTGTCTCGCCGCGGCGTGTGAGGAATCTCGCCGCGGCGAGACGTTCCTACAACGGTTATAATATCCGTTGTAGGAACACCTCGCCGCGGCGACGACATATTTTCGCCGCGGCGAGGTTGTTTAGGTTTTCACAATAAAAGGCCGTTTTCAGTTTTTTTTCTGATTTTTTCCAATACCCACACACGAGACAACGATTTTCGGCCGCATCTCTTCAGTTTTTTTCTTCCAAAATCCCTCGCCACGTCCTCGCCGCCCCAAAATCTCGCCGTCGCCTTGTCCTCGCCGCCAACTCTCTCTCGCCTTGTCCTCGCCGCCATTTTTCTCTCGCCGAGTCCTCGCCGTGCTTCCTCTCGCGCCTCTCTCTCTCTCTCTTGCCGCCTCATTGTAAGGTATGATTTTAAAAGTTTTTTAAGGTAGTTATTGATTTAATTTCGTGTTGTTGATATGGATTTCTTGTTGTTTACCCGAATTGCATATAGTTTGATTTTTTTAATTCACAAATTTAGGGTTTTGTTTGATTTTCTCTTTTTAGAACAAGAAATTAGGGTTTAGGTTAGTGGAATTTGAATGAGTGAATTTAGGTTAGTGGAATTTGAATGAGTGAATTTAGTGAAATTAGGGTTTTGTTGATATGAATGAATTTGAATGAGAATTTGAGTTAAATTGAAATGTCCGGATTGTGTTTGACATATTGTTACATAGGTTAGTGGTTAAAATGGTTATGTATATTAATGTTGAGATTGAATTGTTTACGAATTTGTGATTGATCGAATTGTTCATGAATTTGTGATTGGTCGAATTGTTTATGAATTATTTGTGATTGTTGGAATTGTTTTAATTTGTCATGTTTAAATATATATTGTTGGAATTGATATATAATTTGTCATATGTTAATTGTAGAATTGTTTATGATTATGTTTTGTAGGAGCTTGAAAATGCGTCGAACTAAAAACACGGCGGGCTCCAAGGCTCCGAGCTCTTCCAGAGGTCAGAGTAAAGGAAAAAGCAAGCGACCTCGTCAACAGTCTCCCGAAGAGGAATACAACTCGAGTATCTTTACTAGCAAGGTCGCGGAGGAACGCTACGACAAAATCTTGCCGCGTAACATTATCCATGAGAGAGGATTCAATGTAAGCAATACGTCGGATATAGGAAAGCAAATCCGCAACATCATAGTTGGTCATGATTGGGGGAGGTACTGTGTTGTACCCGAGTTCGATTCGAACGTCAACTTCGTGTACGAATTCTACGCAAACTTGCCGGACTCCCAAGGTGATGTTGTGACGGTCCGTGGGAAACCGGTCGATATGAGTGTCGAAGCTATCAACGATCTTCTTGGGACCCCAGATATGCCTTTCGAGAACGAGGGCTATCGAGAATGGCTAAGAAGTTGCAGCCATCAGGAGATGTCGCAGGTGTTGTGCATTCCGGGAGAGGATTGGGTCACTGAAAAAGGAAAAAGGGTACTCAAGCGTGACCAACTCACCAGGATCGCTAAAGCGTGGATTTACTTTGTTTGCGCTCGTCTCTATCCGATCAAGCACTTCACCACTCTCGACGAGGATCGTATCCAGGTGTTGTTCTGCATTGTTAAAGGCCTTTCAATTAACGTCGGTCGATTCATCTATACTTGGATAAAGAAACTCGACTATACTAATTAACGACACGGTTTGCCATATCCGTCGATCATTACCGGCCTTTGTACAAATGCGAGGGTACCACGCTCGAAAAGGGATACGATCAACAGTCCAATGGGGCCTATTACGGATTCCATTATCGAGCGGTACAAGATTAGGGAGGATCCACAAGCGGATGAAGTGGAGGAAGAGGGGAAGCGGAACCCCTATTGCGCTTATCAGCACCTCCGGTAATCGACCCCGCCACCATCGACTACATTGCTCATTGCTCCAACTATCTCGTCGGCGGGTTCCAACACACGCAACAGTACATGCACCAACAAGCGGAGTGTGGCGCCTCTCACATCAATCAATTGAACGATCTCTACTCTCGGTGGGACATCAACCAAGAGAATCAAGTGTTATTTCCTCCATATCCTCAGTACTCCGACTATCCGTACGCACCACCACAGTGGCCACCGCATATGGCACCTCCTCAATATCCGGCGAACCCACCACCACCACCACCGAATGACGAGTAAATTTCAAGAACCAACAACACCAACTCTTCCATATAAATTTCAAACTCTTTTTAAATGTAAGTTTCAGTTTAAAACTTGCTTGGTTTGTTTATGTTTATGACTAGATTACTGTGTATTATTTGTGTTTGAGACTTCAGTCTTTGTTTGAGACTCGTTTGGTGTGTTTTATTTCATATATGTTTCAAACTTGATGTTATATGTTTAAGACTAGTTTGGTTTGTTTTATTGATTGTAGAAATTTTAATTGAATGATCATTTTTAGTTGGATTAGGTGGTAGAGTGCCTCTTCGCCGCGGCTAGGTACCTTTCTCGCCGCGGCGAGGTGATATTCCCGCCGCGGCGAAATAACCTCGCCGCGGCATGGAATATACGTTGCCGCGGCGAGGTTTCTACAACGCTTGTTTAAGCGTTGTAGAAAGGTCCTCGCCGCGGAAGAATTTGTATACTGCCGCGGCCAGATTTTGTTTTTTTTTTATACCGAGAGTCTGGGGTTTTTAAGAAGATATCTCGCCGCGGCATGGAATATACGTTGCCGCGGCGAGGTTTCTACAACGCTTTTTTAAGCGTTGTAGAAAGGTCCTCGCCGCGGCAGAATTTGTATACTGCCGCGGCGAGATTTTGTTTTTTTTTTATACCGAGAGTCTGGGGTTTTTAAGAAGATATCTCGCCGCGGCGAGGTGATATTCCCGCCGCGGCGAAATAACCTCGCCGCAACATGGAATATACGTTGCCGCGGCGAGGTTTCTACAACGCTTGTATAAGCGTTGTAGAAAGGTCCTCGCCGCGGCAGAATTTGTATACTGCCGCGGCGAGATTTTGTTTTTTTTATACCGAGAGTCTGGGGTTTTTAAGAAGATATCCCGCCCCTCTCTCTCCGGTCCTCACCCTCACTCATTGCCTCCGCCTTGACCCCGCCCAGCCTCCACCTCGCCCCTGCCCCGCCTGCACATCGCCCAGCCCCGCCTCCACCTCGCCCCTGCCCCGCCTCCACATCGCCCAGCCCCGCCTCCACCTCGCCCCTGCCTCGCCTCCGCCCCGCTCCACCTCGTCTCTCGCTCGCCACGTCCTCGCCCCAGCCCCGCCTCCATCTCGCCCCTGCCCCGCCTCCACATCGCCCAGCCCCGCCTCCACCTCGCCCAGCCCCGCCTCCACATCGCCCCTGCCCCGCCTCCACATCGCCCAGCCCCGCCTCCACCTCGCCCAGCCCCGCCTCCACCTCACCCCTGCCCCGCCTCCACATCGCCCAGCCCCGCCTCCACCTCGCCCAGCCCTGCCTCCACCTCGCCCCTGCCCCGCCTCCACATCGCCCAGCCCCGCCTCCACCTCGCCCAGCCCCGCCTCCACCTCGCCCTTGCCCCGCCTCCACATCGCCCACCCCCGCCTCCACCTCGCCCAGCCCCGCCTCCACCTCGCCCCTGCCCCGCCTCCACCTCGCCCCGCACCCGCTCCACCTCGCCTCTCGCTCGCCACGTCCTCGCCGCGGCATGGAATATACGTTGCCGCGGCGAGGTTTCTACAACTCTTGTTTAAGCGTTGTAGAAAGGTCCTCGCTGTGACATAATTTGTATACTGCCGCGGCGAGATTTTGTTTTTTTTATACCGAGAGTCTGGGGTTTTTAAGAAGATATCTCGCCGCGGCGAGTTGATATTCCCGCCGCGGCGAAATAACCTCGCCACGGCATGGAATATACGTTTCCGTGGCGAGGTTTCTACAACGCTTTTTTAAGCGTTGTAGAAAGGTCCTCGCCGCGGTAGAATTTGTATACTGCCGCGGCGAGATTTTTTTTTTCATACCGAGAGTCTGGGGTTTTTAAGAAGATGTCTCGCCGCGGCTAGGTGATATTCCCGCCGCGGTGAAATAACCTCGCCGCGGCATGGAATATACGTTGCTGCGGCGAGGTTTCTACAATGCTTGTTTAAGCGTTGTAGAAAGGTTCTCGCCACGGCAGGATTTGTATACTGCCGCGGCGAGATTATCCTGCCGCGGCGAGAGTTGTACTCAGCCGCGGTGATGTCGGAGAAATGTAATTTTAATGTAAATGACATTGTATTGAGAAATTTTGAATGAAAAATAACGTTTTCCACAGGAGAATAACATAAAATCCAAAATGAAAATACATTATCTAAATGTTCAATATCAAACAAAAATAGGATCTATATCTTTACGAAGTAGATGTGAAACATCGTCATCATCAAAATCATCCATCTCTTGATCAATTGGCGGTAATCCTGATGTGAACGGAGGAATGCTAGACATGTCTTCGTCTTCTTCTTCGTTACCGTTTCTCGCTTTCATATGAACCACTAACGATAACTCAGGATTTGCTGGATCCGAAACATAAAACACTTGACTTGCTTGCGAAGCTAAAATAAATGAATCATTCTCGTAGCCAATCCGTCTAAAGTCGACAATTGTAACTCCTTCATTATCAACTTTAACGTGATTATTGTCTGCCCATTTGCACTTGAATAATGCGACTCGCAACCCGCAATAATCAAGTTCCCAAATATCTTCAATGTATCCGTAATACTTCATAAAAGCATGTTTTGGATTCTTATCTTTTGCCGACGAAACATGTAAAGCTTCGGCAAACAATATAACACCACTATTTTGTACGGGATGCTTGTTGTCTCGTTCTCTTGTGTAAAATGTAAAACCATTAACAGACCAAGCAGTGTACCTTGTAACCATTGAGGAAGGCCCGCCAGATAGTTTACTCAACGTAGATGAATGTCCTGCCTCTTTAAATAAGCGTTTTCCAAGCCAGTTTTGAAACAAACGGTTGTGCTCTTCTTGCAACCATTTTTCATTTCTACCCTTCTTTGGATTATTCACTCTCAACTCATTCAAATGAATATCCACAAATGGCGTGACCTTGGAAACGTTGTGTAGCACATGGAGACTTGCTTGCTCCCATTCTTTTCGGTTGACGATCGAATAAGTACCTATAATGAAACAAATACTTAAAAATAATGTTCATATATAATTTAAATAAACAAATAAAGTGTTAAAAAAATACCTGTAGATAGAGCTTTTGAATCAAAATTGGTATTCTTGGGTAACCCAATTTCGTCTGTTTTAGCTAAATACTCAGAACAAAACTCAACCGACTCTTCTGCTATGTAATTTTCAACTATGCTCCCTTCCGGCCTATTGTAGTTCTTCACGTAGCTTTTCAACACTTTCATATAACGTTCGATTGGATACATCCACCGTAAAAACACGGGCCCTCCTAATTTCACTTCACGTACCAAGTGGACGGTTAAGTGGATCATTATGTCGAAAAACGAAGGTGGAAAGATCTTTTCGAGCAAGCACAGAGTTTTCACCAAATCGAGTTAAAGAATACACATATCTTTGATATTGCAAACCTCATATCTTTTGGCACAATTCCTCGCAAAGCAAGAGGCAACATTTGTTGTAGCAACACATGACAGTCGTGCGTCTTCATTCCAATAAGTCTCAAATCTTTCAAAGACACGAACCTCTTATAGTTTGACAAATGACCTTCAGGGACTTTAATAGAAGCAAACCAGTTACACAATTTCTTTTTCTCCTTTCGATCTAGAGTGTACTTTGCCGGTGGTAATTTTGTTTTTTTCCCACCCCCTTCCTCGGGATGCAAAATGCTTCTTATATTCATCTCTTTGAGATCTAATCGAGATTTTAAATAGTCTTTCGATTTATTTGGATCATCAAGAAGTGTACCAATAAGCGATTCGCAAACATTTTTCTCGATGTGCATAACATCCAGACAATGCCGGACGTAGTGTGTCTTCCAATAAGGAAGGTCGTAGAAAATCGATTTCTTCTTCCAAGGATTCTCTTTGAACGATTCTTTAGTACTAGCACTCCGCTTTCTTTTCCCAAGCACTTAATTGACGTTTTTAACCATCTCATAGACATCTTCACTAGACAAAATTCTAGGAGGGGGTCGTTCTTCTGAATTTCCATCAAATGCTTGTTTCAATCTTCTATACGAGTGATCTCTTGGTAAGAATCTTCTATGACCCAGAAAAACAGTTTTCTTACCATGCTTCAAACGGATGGAAGATGTGTCTTTCATGCAAATCGGATAACCAATCGAGCATTTCACAGAGTATCCTGACAAGTTTCCATAGGCCGGAAAATCGTTAATAGTCTACATTAACATTGCCCTTAAGTTGAACGAATCTCCACGGTAAGCGTCTTTAACTTCCATCCCTTTCTCCCATAACATCTTCAAATCATCGACCAACGGTGCCAAATAGACATCAATATCATTTCCTGGTTGATTCGGTCCTGATATCAAAAGCGTTAACATCAAGAACTTTCTCTTCATACATAGCTTTGGAGGGAGATTGTAGTTCACAAGTATAACCGGCCAAACACTGTATTTACTGCTCATCATGCTGAACGGGTTCATTCCATCAGAAGCTAGACCAAGGCGCAAATTTCGAGTATCAACACTGAAATCCTTATACTCTAAATCGAATGATTTCCACTGTGCAGCATCAGCAGGATGTCTCAACATACCATCATCGATACGCTTTTCGAATTGCCAAACCATGTTCTTCGCGTGTTTGACACTATTAAACATTCGACGAAAGCGCGGCATTAGAGGAATGTACCATAACGATTGAAATATATTTAACAAAAATCAGTAATAAATAATGAATATGAGCTACATGTATTTCCTAATCAAGTGATGAAAATGTACGTACCTTAACTGGAACTCCTTTAACCCCGTTACATGGAATTTTACCCTTCTTCCACCGTGACTCTTTGCACGTCGGACATTCATCTAGATCTTCATACTCGTGTCTATATAAAACACAATCATTTGGGCACGCATGGAATTTCTCGTACTTCATGCCTAATGTACCCAAAGTCTTCTTTGCTTCATACATACTTAAAGGTACTTTATTGTCTTTCGAAAATGCTTCTTTCAGTGTTTCCAACAATAGAGTAAAACTAGTGTTTGTTCAACCCCCCGACGCCTTCAAATGAAATAATGTAACTAAAAATGACAACTTCGAATAGCTTGTACACCCTTCATATAATGGTGTCTCCGCATCATTCATCATGGACTCAAACAATTCTGGTCGCTCAACAAAATCGTCCTCCAAATCATTCATCATTCCGCACATATCATCAATATCATCTTCAACATCATCCTCATTTTCCGTAGAACGAAAAACCTCACCATGGTAGAACCATCTTTGATACGAGGTCATTATTCCATATGCAAACAAATGGGTCCGAACGACATCAATCGAAAAATGTCTATGATTTCCACATTTAATACAAGGACAACGAATAGATTTCACATCTACCATGTTCTCTCTAGCAAAATCACAAAACTCATCTACAGCTTTCCGATATATCTCATTCAATCTATTCTCCCACATCCACTTTCTCATCTTCATAGAAAAACCCTAATTATACAAAAAATTGCCCATTCTAATTAGTAAACTATTAAGAGAACAACAATTAGAACAAGTTAAAGAAGAACTTACAAGATTTGAATGTGTAGATGAGACTAGTAAACGAGGACGCTTTAGAATGAGTAGGAAAGGCACTGGAAATATTTTTCCGAGTGAGGTTATGAGAGAGATCAAAGTGAAAAAGACGAGAAATGAGAATTTATATCACCAGTCTCGTGTCACTCGCCGCGGCGACATTTCTACTTCGCCGCGGCGAGAACAATCTACAACGCTTCCATAAGCGTTGTAGAATGTCCTCGCCGCGGCAAAAATATGCGTTCGCCGCGGCGATAAAATCACGCCGCGGCGAGGTACAAATCTCGCCACGGCGGGAACACGTAGTCGCCGCGGCGAAAATCTTACCGAGAGCACCATGTTCCAGACATATAGTCTCGCCGCGGCATCATACATTTTACGCCGCGGCAAATGTATTCCTCGCCGCGGCGACAATTCTCTTTCGCCGCGGCGAGGATTCTACAACGCTTGTTTAAGCGTTGTAGAAAGGTGTCGCCACGGCGAAAATTGTATACTGCCGCGGCGAGGACATCTAGGGTTACCTCGCTGTGGCGATGGCACATTTTTGCCGCGGCGAGAATTTTCTGGGTAACTCTCGCTGCAGCGAGAATTTGGTTTCGCCGCGGCGAGGCTCCTACAATGCTTATTATAAACGTTGTAGAAGCAGCTCGCCGCGGCGAGAAATATACATCGCCGCGGCGAGCTCCTACAACGCTTAGAATAAGCGTTGTAGGAGCGTTTTAAAATCTGAAAATTTCAAATTTTTTTAACTACCCGCCCATTTCATATTCTATACTTAGCGTTTTTTTTCAATTTTCTCTCATTCTCATTCCTTATTCTACTTCATTTCTTCTCATCTCTCTCTCCACTACTCATCTCTCTCGTCCCTCTCTCTCTCTCCGCCACTCTCTTGCCGCCCCGCCCCTCTCTCGCCACCACTTTCTCTCTTTCGGCCCCTCTTTCTTCTCGCCGTCGCTCTACTCCTCTCTTATTCTTCTTCTCTCTCTACTCCTCTTTCTCGCCGTCGCTCTCTCTCCGGCCACCACCCTCTCTTCTCGCCGCCACTCTCTCTCCGGCCCTCATACTCTCTTTTCCCCGCCCCTCTCTCTCCGGTCCTCACCCTCACTCATTGCCTCCGCCTTGACCCCGCCCAGCCTCCACCTCGCCCATGTCCCGCCTCCACATCGCCCAACCCGGCATCCACCTCGCCCAGCCCGGCCTCCACCTCGCCTCTGCCCCGCCTCCACCTCGCCCAGCCCCGCCTCCACATCGCCCAGCCCCATCTCCACCTCGCCCAGCCCCGCCTCCACCTCGCCCCCTGCCCCGCCTCCACATCGCCTAGCCCGGCCTCCACCTCGCCCAGCCCCGCCTCCACCTCGCCCCTGCCCCCGCCTCCACCTCGCCCAGCCCCGCCTCCACCTCGCCCCTGCCCCGCCTCCACCTCGCCTCTCGCTCGCCACGTCCTCGCCTTCACCGGGTATGTTATTTCCCAACTTGTTTTGAATTTAATTTGATTTATGTTATTATTTAGTTAGAATTTGGTATTTATTTGAAGTTAGGAAGAATTTGTATTGGATTTTAGTATATTGGATTTGAATTCGTTGTATTTGAGTTTGATATTGATTTGAAGTTGTATTTAAGTTGGAATCGGATTGCATTTGAGTTAGAAATTGAGATTATGTTTTGAATTTTGTTTATTAGATTTAATGTCTTCCACTACTACTACTTCTAGCGATAGTGGTAAAAGAAAAATTAGAAGACAACTAACACTAAATTCCGATGAAAAAGGAAAAAGAAGAAACACTATTATGAGTCGGGTTAATAAGGCCAAAACTCTAGGTAAAAAAATTCCGGCACAATTTGATGAAAAGGGATAACCAATTGGTAAGGAGGGTGATGAGTTGTCGAGTTACTTTGGCGTGCTAGCTAGAGAATACGTTCCACTTTCGATGCGCGATTGGAGATCTAAAGAGAATAATCAAATTAAAGAACGGATTTGGAACGAAATGTTAGAAGGATTTACGAGTCCTATTGAATAAAAGCACAACTGCCTTATGAGAGTCGGAGAAGCGGCAAGGTTATTTCGTCATGAGCTATACAACGATCTACTCAAAGACATCATCAACGATCCAATCGCCTTAAAGAGACCGGCTTGTGTTTTGAAATTCTACACAAGTGTCACCGAAGAAGATTGGATAGCATTTGTTGAGTATAGACGATCCGAAGTGTTCAAACAAACATCGGAACATGGGAAAGCAAATACCGGAAAAAGTGTGTACAAATCTCGAACGGGCCGAAATGGATATCGAAAGCTTGATCAAGAAAAGGTTAGGTTCATTTATTTTTTTTAGTTATTCCAAATTTGCCATTGTTTATTAATTATTGTATAATTACTTCTTACTAGCACGAAGAAACGGGGGAATGGCTTACGAAAGAGGAACTTTGGATTGACTCGCGAATGAAAGACGTAGATAACTACAAGGCTGAGAAAGACAAACTAATGGCAGAAAAAATCGTAAGTACTTTACATTTGTTATAACAATTAATCTTGTAATTTTATTTGAAAATAATTTTGTGTAGAAAACGTTATCACAACAAGCAACGTAAGGGACATGGGTGCCGGAATCGGGAAAAAGAATTTTGCAAGAAGCTTTGGGAACGTCGCGAGTTTGCGGTCAATCCAAACACACTGCGCGTTTCAAGTACTTTGTTCCTCCAACGCCGAACGAAGAATTAATTAGGATGCGTCGGGAGATGAGCGAGTTGAAATCTTTGGTGATGAAAGCCTTCGGTGGAAATGGTAGCATTAATGTCGGTGATGCTAATATCGAGTCGCCTAGTGTCGAGCGTGTGGAAGAGAATCTCAAGGACAAGGTTGTTGATGATGAAGAGATGGCAAACGTTGAAGAACACGTTAATGACGCGGTCTCTTTAGGTATGTTCATTATTTTTTTTATCTATAAAGCTAAATATTTTGGTATTAAGATATTGATATATATTCGTGATTTGCTTAGAACACGACGATATTGGCGATCGTCCGAAGATCGATCCTAACATCGTTTATGATTGTCCGAAGATCGATCATGTCGTTGTGGAAAAACCCAATAGTGTTCGTGCTAGTTGCTCTTTGAATCCAACCACGCCGGTGACACCGAATTCGGATGAAAGCGTCGAGTGTCTTCTTTTCATTGATGATGTTGTGAAAGGAGGCACAATTCATGTTGCAAATGGGCGAGCGTACATGAATGGAGGCGTAGTTCATTTCTCACCTTTGGAGGAAGGAAATTTACGCGTGGCCGTTTTGGGGGTTTTGATTAAAAAAGCAAAATTGCCAATTCCCACCGAAGAAGCTCAAACCATTGAAGATGCTATAGGCAGGTTTGTCTCGTGGCCGAAGAGACTCATAGAAATGGACACGGGAATAGAGAGTCGCGGTCCGGTTGTCAAACAACTCTCAAAGCTCGGTTTTGAGAGTGAAGCTAGCATCGATGATGCTAAGAAGATTTCGTACAAGGTGATTAATCCCAAGTATCGATTGCTCGCTCAACATGCCAACAAAGTAATGTTACCGGAAGGGGATGTGATTATGGTCAATGTTAGTCCAAGTCTCGTGGCTATCCTGATTCCGGTGTCATTTGAAGACGTTTCCGATTTTTTGCAATACTTGGAAATTGGCGCGGGGAGCATAACGGTTTATATGGAGTAAGAGTTTTCTTTATATGCGTTTTTTAATATCAATATTCAATATTTAGTGTTTTGATCAACTAAATATTTTTTTGTCATAGCTATCTACGCTCGAGGCTAGAAAAGGTGAAGAAGACTCGAAATTATTGTTTTATAAATCCGAGCTTAAGTTCGTACATCGAAAATGACGACGAGGAGGCTTATTTGTCAAAACGAGTCAAGGACGTTGGAAACGTGGTACGACATTGCAAATTTGGTGAACTAGTTTTGATGCCGTATAACAAAGATGCGCATTGGATGCTCGTTGTCCTCGACCTTTGGAGAAATAGCGCTATGTTCTTTGACCCGTTGAGAAATAAAATCCCAATCGATTGATAAAAAGGTAATACTTTGATTTCTTAAATAATTTTTATTATAAATCGTTCTAGATGTTTTTTCTCTTATAATGTTCGTGTTATATAGGGTTCTTGTTGATTTCAAGCTCGAGCATCAAAACGCCCATGGTAACGGGCAATCAACGTACATCAAGGCTTGGGACGCTCCGAGACAAACGGGAAACACGGAATGCGGGTATTTTGTGATTTCTTATATGCGTGATATAGTCGTAGGAGGTGTAGAAAAATTAGAAAATAAGAAATCCTATACAAAGGAGGATTTAGAGAGAGTTAGGGAAGAATGAGTAAGTTATGTGCAAACATTTATTAACTGTGATGATTAGCTAGTTTTTTTTATTGAATTATGGATTGGTTGTAGATGTATATATTAGATTTTGAATGTTTTGAAGATGAGGATATTATTTTTGGTATTGAAGATTATTTTCAGGTGCTGGTATATCGTGTAAAAACAGATTTTGGATTGAAAAAAAAATACTCTCGCCGCGGCGAACTATACTTCTCGCCGCGGCAAGTAATTCGAGCCGCGGCGAGAAATATTATTCGCCGTGGCGAGAAAAGATACCGAGAGCAGGTAAATTAGAAATCTTAGTCTCGCCGCGGCGAGTTTTTAAAAAAAAATTCACCACCTTCCTACAACGCATAATTATCTGTTGTAGAATCATGTCGCCGCGACTAAGATTTGACGCCGCCGCGGCGAAATTCCCACCGCGGCGACGTGTAATATTCGCCGCGGCGAGTTGATTCTACAACGGATATAATATCCGTTGTATAAAAATCTCGCCGCGGCGAAAATTATATGTCGCCGCGGCGGGGATTTTTTTAATTATTTAGAAATTTCACAATGGATGTATACCGTTGTAGGAGGTTCCACAACGCTTAGATATCCGTTGTAGAAAGTTGGATTCTACAACGGATATTTAAGCGTTGTAGAAACCTCTTGGATTCTACAACGGATGTTGAAGCGTTGTAGAAGCCCCTTGGATTCTACAACGGATATTTAAGCGTTGTAGAAGCTTCTACAACGCAGGATTCTACAACGCTTGACAAGCGTTGTAGAATCATTCCACAACGGTTTTTAAGCGTTGTAGAATCCTTGTTTTGTAGTAGTGCTAGAAGAACTATAGAGTCTCCATCTCTCTATGCCCCATAACCAGACATCATAGATTTTCCTAACAATCGTACTAAGATCAACAGTCCTTTGATTCTTAGATTGCGAATATATTGTTTTAAGCAAACCAATAAATTTGTTCATGCAAATCTACATTTGTCTCTTCATAAGTTGTTAGGTTTGTTTAAGGACTAAAGACTATAGATTATGATAAAGCTTCAAACAGACAAGAAAGAATGAATGAGGGGTTTTGTTAGGTTAGATTATGCTTTTTTGCTTCATCTATTAAATTGCTTGTCATGAATCATGTTTAATGCTTTTTAGTGCTTGATCATCATTAGAACTGTTATCTAGGATTGTTTATTACTCGAGAGAGAATCGATAATCGTGCTACTATTCATGGCTTCATAGGAGTATATTTGTTGTTCGAACCCGAAACCCCCGACCTAGTTAGCTCCGGTGAAGTTGTGACCCCTACCTTCTCTTCTTGCAAAACTCTTATTTAATTCTATGCTTTAGTTTTATTATTATTCTTGTTACAAATATCTTCTTAATTTTACTTGGAGTTAATTAGCATAAAGTTTTAGGAAATCGTTGTTTCTCTAGTCTCTGTGGGTATGATACTCGAATTTACATTTTATATTACTTGAGCAACACATGTACGCTTGCGTGCGCGGATTATTTCGCAACAAGTTTTTGGCGACGAAGCCCATGCCATCCTCGAGGAGCTCTGGTACAACAACGACCAATGCCCTTCTGAGCGAAGGATTCAGAAGCACGAGCCAGTCATGCCCGAGATGGAGCTGATGAAAGCTCTCGCAGCACAAGTGGCCGACCTTAATAAAACGCTCCACGAGCAAAAATCTTTGCAAGCTCAAATCCAAAATCTTTTAACTCATCCTATGTCTCAAAAGACAAAAATACCCTTTTAACTATTTTCGTTCTTGTTTTGACTTAGCTTCCAGTTTAACTATTCCTATCGATGTGATTCGTGACAGTGACCTCATGGACCCAAATGAACAAAGCTTGAGCTAAACACTTGGACTCAAAAGTTCACAAACCTTTTCCAAGTTTAGCTTAATGCCAACTGACTCCACTAAAGAGCTGACACTGAAAATCTCTCGGTTCAAATGAATTTGTTTTCTACTCAAGAATTCGACCTAATTATGATGAGCGGATCCACTGAATATTATCTATGTTTACCCTTCATGAATGTCATCAGCTAGTTGGAATTTACTAAATTACCATTTTACCCTTCTAGCTATTATTTCCTCAACTCCTTTGTCGCTTGTGAATAAGTTAGAAACAATGTATTGACGAGGAGCTAACAAGTCACATTGTTTCATCCAAAAGAGTCAGGACTCAATTTGGACACTGGCCAGTTCATTTATTCACACTCCAAGGAACAAAGCATGAGGTGACATACATTGCATTTCAGCAATCTTGTACATGAATTCCATATCTATGAGAACTTCACAAAGTTACTCATGACAGACTCACAACTTAGTATTTCACCAATAGGCCTTGTTCGGAATCACATAGTGAGTCCGAACTTTGACTTTCTCAAATGAGAATACTAAGGTGTGAAATGGCATCTCTCATTTCAGGATTAAGGTAAGCATGATGCAATTCATACATACTGACTTCGAGAAATAAGAGGTTAAATGGTTTGTTCTTATCTTGTCTCTAGAAGTGCACTGGTCAATTCAGTACCTTCGGAAGATACCTAGAAGAACTATAGAGTCTCCAACTCTCAATGCCTCATAACCAGACATCATAGATTCTTCTAACAATCATACTGAGGTCAATAGTCCTTTGACCCTAAGATTGCGAATATATCGTTTTAAGCAAACTACGAAGAGTTTGTTCATGCAAATCTACATTTGTCTCTTCGTAAGTTGTTAAGTTTGTTTATGGACTAAAAGACTAAGGTTTTATCATAAAGCTTCAAACAAAGAAAGAATGAATGAACGTTTCAACTTTATTAATGAATAGATAGGCAATTACAAGCAAGAGTCTTCATGAGACTTTATTACATCAAATGTACAAAATAAAGACTACAACTCTTCTTGTGGGCACCATTGACAACACCAACACGACGGGAACGAGGTCGTCCGGTGTCTCAACCTTTCGACGCTCGACATCGCCCCTCTGGTCCAGTTCTCCGAAGGTGCCTCATTCCTCTATCTTGCAGGGGAATTTGTCCCCGAGCTGGAAGACGATGCTCACCATCATTCCTTTCCCTTTTCCATCCACGCCCTGGATGTAGCACATCCTCGCCATTGATTGGTCTCCCAGCATTACGGCGATCCCCTTCTCGGTTGGGAACTTCATCATCAGATGGTACGTGGACGTTATGGCCTTCAACCGATTGAGAGTCGGGCGGCCGACGATGATATTGTATGCCAAGGGCTGATCCACGACAAGGAACGACACGATGTGGGTAACCTCGAGCCCTCCCGGGGTACCGAAGGTAACCGGGAGGTCGATAGTTCTCTCCGTCATGACCCTTGGCTCTGTACCGTGACAAGCTGGGAAGTCCAACTCCTCTCACGAAGGATCCCGCCAAGAGGGATCAAAGTAAGTTCTGTGAATACCACCAGGATCACGGGCATTTGACGTCCGAATGCTATCAACTTAAGCGTCAGATTGAGGCCCTGATTCAAGATGGGAAACTGAAGGAATACGTCCTTAGAACAATCGGGACGGCCGCGGCGCACGGGGAGCGCCCACGACCTTAATAAAACGCTCCACGAGCATTCATGACAGAGACTCGGACCGCGCTACAGAATCAATCGGCTCAAATCCAAAATCTTGAGACACAAATGGGGCAACTCTCCACGTCCTTGCAAGCTCGGTCCCAAGGCACTCTCCCAAGCAACACCGACATCAATCCGAGGTCACGAGACAACGCCATCATCCTCCGAAGCGGAAACATGATCGACAACATAGACAAGAAGAAAGGGAAGGTGGATGAGGACAAGCCTTCTGCATCGGCCGCACCACCTCCACGTCTGCCCCCGGTCATGCATCCGAAGGCTTCCATTTCGTCAATGACTCAAGGACGAGAAGCTCGATAGGAAGTTCGGAAAATTCCTCGATGTGTTCAAGCAACTCTGGATCAATATCCCGTTCGCCGAGGCTTATGCAAAATTTCTAAAGGACATCCTCTCCAACAAGCAAAAGATCGAGGATTGTAGCACAATTACCCTCACCGAAGAGTGTAGTGCCATCATTCAACAGAAGCTTCAACAAAAGATGAAGGATCCGGGGAGCTTCATTGTGTTGTGTGTGATTAGAGATACTTTCTTTAACAGGGCGCTGTGCGACTTGGGGGCAAGCATCAACTTGATGCCATACTCCATTTTTGGGAAACTCGGCATCGGAGAGGTGAAGCCAACGAGGATCACGCTTCAAATGGTGGACCGATCCATCAAGTACCCACGAGGAGTGATAGAGGATCTTCTCGTCAAAGTCGAAAATTCATTTTCCCGCCGACTTCGTGGTGCTTGATATGGAGGAGGACCGAGACATTCCAATCATCCTCGGGCGGCCATTCCTTGTGACCGGAGGAGCTCTTATAGATTTCCGAAAGGAAGAGTTAAAGCTAAGGGTACAAGATAAGGATGTCATCTTCAACGTCTTCAATACCATGAAGTACTCGAGAGCTAGCGATGACGTGATTTGGATCGACATGTGCAATTCCATCATCTCCAACTTCTATAACCAATCCAAGAACCCACTCGAGGTATTTCTTTTGAACTCATTCGATTTTACTAATGAGTTTGTTGAAAGTAAAGCAATAGGTCATGCAAAATACATGGATGCATGTGAACCATTCCGGAGAAAATTCTTCGAAAGTTTGGGAGAGATTCAAGCTCAAATTCCACCGTCCATCCAAAAGCCACACACTCTAGAACTCAAGGAGTTGTCGGCTCACCCCCGATACGCCTACCTTGGTGTTGATTCCACTCTCACGGTGATTATATCAAATCACCTCAATAAGGAGGAGGAGGAGGAGAAGGAGAGGCTTCTAGAAGTGCTACATGAGCACAAGGCGGCGATTGGATGGACGCTCTCAAACATTAAGGGAATCAGCCCTTCCTTTTGCATCCACCGCATTCTTTTGGTGGACGATCACCGTCCCTCGGTCGAGCATCCACAACGACTCAATCCGGCCATGAATGAAGTGGTGAGGAATGAGATTCTCAAGTGGCTAGACCCTGGCGTGATTTACCCCATCTCCGATAGCAAGCGGGTGAGTCCGATGTGTCCCAAAGAAGTGCAGAATAATGGGGGTCAAGAACGACCACAACGAGCTTATCCCCACCCGCACGGTGACCGAGTTCCGGATTTGCATGGACTATTGGAAGCTCAACAACGCCACCCGGAAAGACCATTTTCCTCTTCCCTTCATCGACCAAATACTCGATCGTCTCGCCGGACACAAGTATTATTGCTTCCTCGACGGCTATTCCAGGTATAATCAAATCACCATCGCGCCAGAGGATCAAGAGAAAACCACCTTCACATGCCCTTATGGTACCTTCGCTTTCAAGATAATGCCATTCGGGCTATGCAACACACCAGTTGCGTTTCAACAGTGCATGATGGCTATTTTTTTTTATATGGTGGAAAGAACAATTGAGGTACTTATGGATGATTTTTATGTTTCTGGCCCCTCATTTGATCTTTGTCTCGAGAATTTGTCCAGAGTACTTGCCAGATGTGAAGAGACGAACCTTGTGCTTAATTGGGAGAAGTGTCACTTCATGGTGAAGGAAGGGATCGTCCTTGGCCACCGAGCTTCCAAAGAAGGGTTGGAGGTGGATCGTTCTAAAATTTTCACCATCGAAAAATTACCGCTTCAAATCCCTATTAAAGGGGTCCGAAGCTTCCTCGGCCATGCGGGCTTCTACCGACGCTTCATCAAAGACTTTTACAAAATCACGAAGCCGTTGTGCAGGGTGCTTGAGAAAGATGTCAAATTCGACTTCACCGACGAGTGCCTAGAAGCCTTCACCGCACAAGTTCAGCACCGCTCTGATCATCACCGCGCCGGATTTGAGCCTTCCTTTCGAGATCATGAGTGACGCAAGCAATCAGGTGATGGGTGCGGTTCTTGGGCAACGTAAAGATAAGGTTTTCCGTGCAATCTATTATGCGAACCGAACTCTTAACGGCCGTGATCTTCGCCTTCGACAAATTTTGGCCATACGTCATTAGCAATAGAGTGATCGTCTACACCGACCACGCCGCGATTCGATATCCCATGGACAAGAAGGACGCCAAACCACGTCTCATTTGATGGGTCCTTCTCCAAGAGTTCAAAATCGAAGTGAAAGACAAGAAAGGCACGGAGACTTTGGTGGCCGACCACTTTCAAGACTCGAGACATTCGCTCACGTTCCGGACCGAGCCAAAAGCATCAACGACGACTTCCCCGACGAGAAGCTCCTGGCAATCCAAGAGGCAACGTTATCATGGTATGATGACATTGTGAATTATCTTGTAGGCAAAGTCATTCCCAAGGACCTCAAGACATACCATAAGAATAAATTCCTTTCGGAGGTCCGGCGATACTATTGGGAGGAACCGATTCTTTATCCGCAATGCGCGTACTTGATCGTGTGGCGATGCGTGCCCGAAGAAGAGATGGACTCTGTCATCTGACATTGTCACGACCTAGAGTGTGGCAGGCACTTTGATCCGAATCGAATGGCGGCGAAAATCCTACAATGGGGGCTTCTATTGGCCGACGATATTCAAAGATTGCCGCACAGCCATCCTCCCATGAGATCAGTGCCAATGAACAGGAAACATCTCCAACCGCAATGAGATGCCTCTCACCAACATTCTCGAGATAGAGCCGTTCGATGTTTGGGGGATCGATTTCATGGGCCCGTTCCCGTCTTCCTACAACAACAAGTACATTCTCCTAGCGGTGGATTATGTCTCGAAATCGCTCGAAGCCAAAGGCACACCAACAAGCGACGGAAAGGTGGTTCTCAAGTTCCTAAAGAGTATCTTCACAAGGTACAGTACTCCTCGAGCCATTATTAGTGATGGAGGCTCTCACTTCTGTAACATGCAATTCGACGCCATCCTCATCAAATATAGCGTCACTCACCGAAAAGCTTCGGCCTATCATCCTCAAGCTAATGCTCAAGCGGAAGTCTCCAACCGAGAAATCAATCAAATCTTGGAGAAGACGGTTGAAAGATTGGGCAAGTAAGCTCGACGACGCACTTTGGGCTTATCGCACGGCGTTCAAAACGCCCATTGTCATGTCTCTCTACCACCTCGTCTATGGGAAAGCGTGTCATTTGCCGGTCGAGCTCGAACACAAGGATTGTGGGCTATGAAGAGGCTCAATTTTGACTACAAAGCTTCGGGGCATCAACGACTTCTCCAACTCAACGCCCTCGACGAGCTCAGACGCGACGCCTACGAGAATACCAAAATCTACAAGGAAAAGATGAAAGCTTGGCACGACAAGCATATAATTCGGAAGGAGCTCATTTCAGGCCAACAAGTTCTCCTCTACAACTCACCACTGAAGCTCTTCCCCGGAAAGTTGAAGTCGAGGTGGTCCGGACAATTCGAGATCGTCCAAGTCTATCCTCATGGTTGGGTGGAATTGAAGAACCGAAGAGGCGAGCAATTCAAGGTCACTGGGCAACAGGTTAAGCCCTATTTCAGAGATGTTTCGAAGGTGAAAATGTGGTCACTCTCATCACCGCAATTCCATGAAAAAAGGTACTCCATCAAGCTATTGACGTTAACTAAAGCGCTGCGTGGAAGGCAACCCATGGAATTTCTTTCGTTGTATTTTTTATTTTTATTTTTAATTTTTTTAGTTTAATTTTCTGTGTTTTTTTTTAAATTAAAAAAAATCTGAACAACACGCGGCACGTGACTCTCGCGCATGCCGCGAGGTCAAATGTCTGTCTCGGCTTTTGAACCTCACGCCGCGAGGATTACACCCGGTGGCGCGTGCTATAACAAAATAAAAAAAATAAAAAAAGGGTTCTCGTGGCGCGAGAAACACAGGTCGCGCCGCGAGGATCCGGGTTTGACCCGAGAATTGGTCATTTAAAAGCATTTTGAGCGAATGTTTTCGTAAAAAAAACATAATTATTCCCGAATTCTCTCAAACCCCAACTCCTCTTCTCTCATTCTCCATGAAATTTTCACCAAAATAACCATTTTTCTTCACCAAAATCGTTCCTAACTTGTTCTACTCTTGATTTTATGCGAAAATCTCTCTCAATTTGAAGTTTTTTTTTCTGTGTTCTACCTCCTACTTTCAAGACTTTCAAGGTAACGTTTATTTACTCCGATTTGTTGACTTTCTTGAGTTCTATGTAGATAATTTGTATGTTTAGGAGTTGAATAAACACATAAGGTTGAATTGGTGTGGTTTATTGTGCTTGATTTCATGATTTTCTTTACAAATTTGTACATTCACCACGTGTTCGATAAAATGCCCGAGAGAGATAATTAGTTTTAATTGAAATGTGATAGATGAATTAGAGAAAAGTTGTTGATTTTGGGTTGTTTGTGCTGTTTTGTGTCCATTTGTGGGTTTTGTTGATGACTTCCCGAGCTTCCTCATACCGACATTCATCAAAGCGTGCCCGAGAGGTCCCGTCGGATCTCTCACATCCGCCTGGCCTTGTCGATGGCGCCGAGAGAGTATGGGACGCGATCGCAAACAAGGGGTTCATCGCCGAGCGCAAACTCCAAGTCGATGAGCGATGCGGCAACATGCTCCGGCAAATCAAAAGCCAGAAATGGGAAGCATTGGTCGACATCAAAGAGCGAGCGCAAGTCGTTCGGGATTTTTACACCAATCTTTCGGTAACGTCGGGGCATGTCTTGAAGGTTCGAGGCGTCTTGGGGAACATCTAGCCGGCAGCTATAAATAAATTTCCTAAAGTGCGAGTGCCTCAAGAAGATGAGCTTTTCCTGATGCTCATCAATCCCGCGTACAACGAATGGCTTCGCACTCTCGCTCACCCGGGTGCGATGTACGTAATGAAGAAGGGAAACCGAGCCTCGAACTGGACTACCTCAGCATCAAGGGGCTAAACCTCTTCACCAAAGCATGGGAGTATTTCATTTGCACCAACATCTCCCCGAATGTCCGGCCACACCAAGTCAACCACGAGCGTCTAGCTTTGCTAGATTGCATCACTCATGGCCAGTCGTTCGACGTGGGAAGAATCATCCACGACCAAATGGTGTTTTGCGCGAGGCCTTCGACAAGTGTTCTCCTTGGTCATGGTGGTCTTATCACCGCCATGTGCATCAAAGTATTCTCTGTATCTCCGTATCCCAAACATGCCGATGTATCCGGCGTATCCAGATGAGCTCATGATGTCGTACGATCAAATCTCACCGTGGTATCCATATAACCACTCACCTCCACCACCGGAGGATGACGACAACGAGTATGGGAGTTTGACTACCCCCACAAGGTAAGTATTCTTTCACGTTTTCTCGTTCTACATTGAGGGCAACGTAGATTCTAAGTTAGGGGGGTAATTACCTTTGCGGGGGTTCACTTGTATATATTTTGTATTTATTTTTCTTTTTACTTTTCTTAATTTTGGTTGTTAATCACATGTTAGTAGAATGTTTAGAGTGTTTTTATCCATTGTGTGCGAATGATACCATAAGGTGCTAGTATTTTTTTTTCCGGATTTGAGTCAATTTTGAAACCGAAGCATGCGTTTTATTGTGATTTGACTGTGGTTTGCGTGACACAATCCTAGTAGTTGTCTTTCTATATGCACACACGCCGTCCCAGGGTTTGAGTAGTCCTTAGAGGTTCGATCATGTTTTTAAATGACATTAGCTCACGGACACTAAGAACCGTTCTAGCCCTCTTCGAGGCGAAATGACTTGATACGAACCGAGTAAAAATGATTTAGGCCTTCATTTTGTTAGCCACTCCAAGCCAAAAAGCCGTCCCGTAACATCCCTTTGAGCACCCTTTTCAGAAAAAGCCAAACGCTAACCCTTCTCGTTACTTATTCAGAAAGAGCCAAGCCGATATTTGTTTAAGTCCCACAAAAACTCCATTAAATTAGTGACTCCTAAAAGACTTTGAGTGAATTTTTAGTTTGGGTTTTGTACATTATATAACAACTAGCATCTACGTGTTTTTGTGTTTACACCACGCCGGTGATTGTTGTCTTTTGATTATTTATATGGTCTGTCGAAAAAATAAAAAAAAAAAGAAGAAAAAAAGAAAAAAAAAAGAAGAAAAGAAAAAAAAAAGAGAAAAAGAAAGTGTTTATTTACCGCAATGATTTATTTTTACTTTTTTGATTGGCGTGGTAGTAAGTTTTTAGAGGTTAGTGTGTTAGAAACAAACCTGAGGTGAGATGAAGTTTGGGTTCGAACACGACAAGAGATAGGAAGCGTTTCAAAAAGGCGATAATTCATGCCAAGAATGTGGGATTGGATGAGTGAATGAAAACATTGAGAGAATGAAAGTGTTTAGTGAAATTGGAGTCGCGAAGGTTGACGTTTAAGCCTATTTCCTTCTTTATCCTACCATTGACCCTAGCCTAACGTTACAAGCCAACAAAGCCCTATTGATTTCTTCGGTAAGTATTCGGCATTAGTGGAGAGTGAGCGGCGAAAAGAATTATGGTATTCAATTCATAATTTTTGTTTTAATTGAGCATTTGACATTAGAGAGCATAAACGAATTTTTTGAGTTGATCGCGATCTCGTCGGGACAAAAATTCCACACGAGGGCATCAATTGGGAGAGTGTTGCATAAAGACCATCTAGTCACTCAGTTTTGTTTGGTTTCATTCATGAGTTGACTTGGTTCCGAAAATTGTTGATAGGTTGAGGCACATAACATACACTCGACTTTTGCTAAAAATTGTGATCATTAGTCGTTTTTTATATAGCTTCTTTGGGCGAGTTTATTTTTATTGTTAGGTTTTGTATTGCTTGAGGACAAGCAAAGTTCAAGTTTGGGGGGGTTTGATGAGGGCATATTTTACGTGCGAATCCGCCCTCATTTCACTTGAATCGAGCTAGTCCTTAAGTATTTTTAACGGTTATTGTGAGTTTTTGCAACATATTTCAAGAAAATTGTGTTATTTGAGAGTCTCAGAATATTTGATGACAAACGAAATCGTTTATGATGAAAAACGAGTCAAAATGAAGCATAGAAGAATTAGAAGACGAATTCTGGAGCTCCACGCACCGTGACCCTCCTTCCTCGCGCCGGGACGTTCTTTCGGCTTTCCGTGGAACTCCTCCAGCAGCATTCCTCGCGCCGAGACCTCCAGTTCTCGCGCCTCGATGTCCTCCAGAAAACATCATTGTGTCGCGACCTTTGTTTCGCGCGGCGCGAGAGGCTTCAGTTTTAGTGTGACTTGTTTCCATTTTTGAATATTTTGGGCCTAATCAACTCAATTAAAAGCCCATTTGAGCTCCAAAAATCATCATAGTTCCTATATAAACCACTCTTGTAACCTAAAAACACACTTTTGCTTTTATTTTTAATTTCCTTATTGCTTTTAGGTTGTTTTTGAGAGCTTTGCTAAGAGAGAGAGCGTTCTTCGTTGGAATTAACAACTCTGGCGACTCACTTGAACTCACAAATATTGTTTCTCGTTCTTCCTTTACTTTTATGTTATTGTTATCTTTTAAATATTGTTGAACATCGTTTAAATTTTAAGAAATTATTTGTTTTTCCTTTTCATGCTAATCTTATTGCTTTTAATTCTTTTGCTTTGCATTTTGATTATCATGGGTTCCTTTAGCGGTTAGAGTCTTATGGAGTTACGATGTAGCGAAGGTTGACAATGGGAATGGGGTTTTGTTAGGTTAGATTATGCTTGTTTGCTTCATCTATTAAATTGCTTTTCATGAATCATGTTTAATGCTTTTTAGTGCTTGATCATCATTAGAACTGTTATCTACGATTGTTTATTACTCGAGAGAGAATCAATAATCGTGCGTCTATTCATGGCTTCATAGTTGATCTTATGTTAGAAAATCTAGGCAATTTATGTAATCATTTAAAATCTTGTTTCACTGCGTGTGATTGTTTTAAGGGTCAAGCGGCTATATAGCCAAATAGAACTTAAGCTTTTGCAAAATAGCCATAGTTTGTCAACTATAAGCAAACTAGCCAAAGTAAGATTAATCTAGGTTGGATTAAATTTAATCCCAACAAACTATAAAGACAGAATGTAAGGTTTATGACGGATGGATTAAAATTAATCGAGGCAGGATTAAAAGTCGTTGTACTCTCAATTGGCTATTTTGTTATACCTAATGAAACTATGGCTATTTTGTAAAAGTCATAGTTTGAATTGGCTATTTCATACCATTTTTCCTTGTTTTAATAGGATAAGAAGCCGAGAGGATAATAATCCGTCAATTACATAGGTTTGCTAGATCACTCGAGAGAGGCTAGTGAATATTTTCGACAGAGTGAGATTAGCGTTTATAGGAGTAGATTTGTTTTTCGAACTCGAAACCCCTAACCTAGTTAGCTCTGGTGAAGTCGTGACCCCTACCTTCTCTTCGTGCAAAACTCGTAGTTAATTCTCTGCTTTAGTTTTATTATTACTCTTGTTACAAACATCTTCTTAATTTTACTTGGAGTTAATTAGCATCAAGTTTTAGGAAATAATTATTTTTCTAGTCTCTGTGGGTACGATACTCGAATTTACATTCTATATTACTTGAGCGACACACGTATGTTTGCGTGCACGGATTATTTCGCAATAATTCTCTACATAACTAGTCGATATAAACTTATCTCTTTTGCAAAATACTTAAGGTTTCAATTATTTGAGAAAGATAACTAAACAATGTAACAAAAATCCATAAATTACCTTTTTAGTATGAATCAAAGTCTCATAAACAGAAAAACTGAATTAAAGATCTTACAGAAACTCCCATCAAATTGACTGTATTCTTGCAGTATACCTATAACTAAAGAAGTTAACCTTCATTAGAACTCTCCGCTCTTTGTCTATATGAGTATGTTTAACATTCTTCAATTTTTTTTATCTCTTGATTTATTCGACCTTTCACAAAAAATAAAAAAAAAATAACAATCTGCATATAAAATTGGGAACCATAATTTATTTAAAAGTACGTTTCACTATATGATTTTGCATAGTGACTGAGAGTATAAAATTGAAAAGCCAAAACAAAACTAATTAAAGCGCATAAAAACAATAACACCTACTACGGAAATTTGAAATCCACCAACAAGTAGGTGTCAATATGAAAATGACAACATAAATATTAATTAATATGACGAGCACTTTTATCGACCTGAGGTCCGGTGCCTGGAAACCCCCTGACATAAATATTTCCCGACATAAATATTCTCCAACATGGAAGTGTGTTCAGTAAAACAATAAATAAAATATTTTTAACAGCTCTTGCCGGGATGAGAATATTCTTCTCCGCGACAAGTTGTCAATTTAAACTAGAATCAGATTTAAAATCCTAATATTGTTTTCTTTTCTCGTCTGTTTTTTCGCTTGTCTTCTTTTCATCCTCTTCTCCTCTCTCAATTCAACCCTTTTTTCCCGCGCTCCATCTCGCCACGGTCCATCCTGCCATGCTCGACGGAACTGCCAAAACTACACGGCGTTGAATTGCGTTATTGAGAGAAAAAATATTATTTCATAGATATTTTATTGCTTTTTTTATTTTTGAGATATTTAAGATGCGTTAGATTAAGAATGGGATATTTGATTTTTATAATTGTTTGTTCCTAAGGTTGTATTATTGAATTTAGAATTGTGTTTGACGGAACGGAGATTCAAGATTGATTTATTTATTTATATTGCTAGTATGGTTGGATTGTGCCTTACTTTGTTAAATCACATAGGTGTAGCTTATGAGTTCTTGAAAAAGGTCAAAAATGGACACCATCAAAGTTCTAAAGGTATTAGAGAATAGTGCCGTGTCGAAGACAATTCAGAGAAGGTGTATATGGATCCGCTTCGGGACATTGTTTTCTTTTTTATACCTGGTGTTACGTACAGCAATTATATACAACAAAAGTCATGCACATTACGTTAGATATCTTCCAACCTTTACGAGTTTTCTACATATGACATAAATTTTTGGGACTTTCTCTATGAATCGTTCACATTTGATCTGCCTAATATCAGCGAGCTATATGTATTTTCCCTATAAATGCCACCATGTCTGCTTAGCCTTTACACAAAATCACAATTGCAAATAGACATATAGAAAGGCGCAAATATGTCGGAATGCTCAGGTAATTTTTATTTTTTACCTGATTATGTAGAAAGCTCTAATACTGTTTGTAATAACATTGCCAGAAGTTATATGTTACTCTTCGTTATCTCATAATAAAGATCAAATTTCGTAATGCGTTATGAAACATATAGGAAAAGATTCGTGGCCCGAGCTCTTGCACGTTCAAGGAACGGTGGCTAAGGAGATTATAGAGAAGGAAAACCCTGCTGTTGAAGGTGTCATTGTGGATGAGGACTCAATGGTCACTACCGATTTCCGGTGCGATAGGGTTTGGATTTGGGTTCGGAAGTCAGACGGTACTGTGTACAAGGTCCCTCACATTGGTTAGGGCAGCAAAATGTTATATTTCACAGCTTCACAGTCTTATATTTATGTAATATATATATAGCTTCTCGCGTATTGTGTTATATTATCGTATGCTTGAAATTCCCTACCTGTTGCAAATAATTTGGATGCATCTGATATGTTTCCAGCTGCACACTTGATCATGTGTGTGAAATAATAATCTAAATAGTTTGTATTTAAGCTATTCTCGTTTCTGGTATTTTACTTACAAATATAATGTCAACGAGCGTAATTAGCAATAAATATGATATAAATTTAATTTACAAATATAATGTCAACTAGCGTAATTACAATTTTTTATTTTTATTTTTTTGTATTGGAAAATGTGAATATAAATCAGTACGGGATGATTGACGAATATCATATATATATGATTAAGTAATATATATATATATATATATATATATATATATATTATTTTTAATAGTTAATATGAAAATAGTTATGGAAACACGTTTAAACGGTTGCTAGAAACGCAGATACTCACATTATATTTTAAAAAAATGATAAGAATTGACCATTTTATTCAAATTTGTTGAGTAAAATAATAAATAATAATTATTAATTTTTTATTTTATAATTTAGTCAATTAATTAATATTTTGATAATTATTATATATAAAAGAGGATAAGTAGCGCCTAATACATTAATAAACTATTTCTTTGAAAAAACTTCTAGCTGGATAATTTATGGAAAAGCTGGTGATAACAAATGACTGGTAGAATTCTTCGGTAGGATCATTGGAAGTCCAACTTGGAAGAGGATGACTCCCATTAAATTCTTATAAATTCAATCCCATTAAGCATTAACGTTTTCCATTTAATGCGAGCTCATACTGATTCCGATGAAGTAGTCAATGATTCAAGAGAAACCTAATTATTGATGGAATGGTTTGTCACCAGTCGTGAAAGACAACAAATGAGGTTCGGCATAGATTATTCGGAGATCCTAGACCTGAAACACTACTACAAAATTGATTTTCTGATGCGCAAGACTATCAGATGCGACTAGTCGCATCTAAATAACTCGGATAGTCAATCAGAAGCCGAAAAAATTCGCTCAAATTGTCTTTTGATTTTGACAATCCGATGCGACTAGTCGCACCTGAAAATATGTTGAAACTTTCAGGTGCGACTTTGTCGCATCAGATAGTTTTAAATTTTTAGGCGGGCCTCATCTCCCCCTCTTTTATTTCATTAATCTGACGTGGCGAATGAAATTTTTATTTTTTTTAATTATAATCCGGTGCGACTAGTCGCATCGGTAGAGGCATCAGGTGCGACTAGTCGCACCTGAAGAGTTATCAGGTGCGATTAAGTCGCACCTGATTATTAGGGTTTGTTTAAAAACCTAGGTCGTCTCTTCTTCTCCGTAGCCGCTGAAACTTTTGTAAACTCGTTTTTCTCTCTCCCTCTCTGCGAACTTCTCTTCTCCGGTTGTAAACTCATTAGCCGACTCCACATCCATCTCCTCCGTCCCTCTCTTCTCCGACTATTCCTTCACCTAAGAACACTTCGCCGACCACCACCGGACCACCAAAAGCGCCCGTCTCACGTTCCGCTGCCTCAGCCGGCCACCGGACCACCACAAGCTCCCGCTCTGACATCCTCAGTCACCGGACCACCAGGTTATCTCTCTCTCTCTCTCTCTCTCTCTCTCTCTCTCTCTCTCTCTCTCTCTCTCTCTGGCTCTGTCTTTCTCTCACTAATTTTCTCCGTTTCATCAGCCGGAGCTGCGCCAGCTCCGCCGCCGTCGCCGCTCCATCTCCGACAGCGCCTCAGCCACCGGACCTCACCGTCTCTGCCGTCCCTGCTGAATCTACGACGCAAGGTTAGTGTTTTTTTTTTCTAGTTTAAGTATATATATATGTATATATATTACTAATTAATATATGTATATATGTGTAATAATATATGTATATATATATATATGTGTTTGTATGTATATATTATAGTATTGTATATTGTGTTAAGTAATTTTAATGGGATTAGTTTAATTTAATGTGTAACTTAATTAGTATTAATTTGATGTTTAGTAATTTGGTTAAGTTTAATAATTCTATTAGTTTAGGTTAAAAGTTTAAATTGATTGTAAATTAGTTAGTATTAATATGATAATTTCACATGTTTAATAATGTGATTAGTTTATATTAGGTTCAAATTAAGTTTTAATTGTTTTTTGACATGTTTTAATTGTTTTTTGACATGTTTTTTGACTTTTAATTAATTTAGATTAATTGTAAGTAAAATATTATTACCTAGAAATTGTAATTAGTTTAATAATTACATTTATGTTGCTTAGTTTATAATTAGTTAATTAATTTGTGATAAGTTTGTGTAGTTGATTTAACATGTAATTAATGAAATTATAATTTAAATAAGAAAAATAGTTTTGTGACATGCTTTGATAGTTTGTGACATGTTTTGATAGTTTGTGATATTTTGTTTATTTCGGTTTTTCATTTATAAATGTTGTGATCGAACCACGGAGGTTCGGTTTAGGGCTGAGCTAATTTATAGGATAGTTCTGGATGGTTTGTGTATGTTTTTAAATAATTTTGCAGGTTTTTGGTTTGTCAGTATAATAGGGGAAACTCTGCCGAAATTTCGGTAGAGTTTCGAATTAATTAGTCTAAAAACTCCCAACTTATTCAATCCGAGCTCAAAATAACATACAATTCATAATCTCTCTTTCATTTTGTTCCCCGTCGTCCTTTATCAATAACTCTTCAAAAATTTCATTTCTCGCTCTCCTTCAGCGAAATGTCCAATCCAAGTAGAGATTGGATCACGGAGAATAATCGGGTGACATTGCAGTACAAAACCGGTGTTAACGAGTTTATTCGCGCTGCAAGAAGATTCCCTAACGAAAATGGCAAATATCGGTGTCCATGCAAACCTTGCAACAATGTGAGATGGCACGAGGTCGGGGTTGTCAGGAATCATTTGCTGAACAAGGGGTTTACCCCAAGCTACACAAAATGATATCATCACGGCGAGCTCGAGCGTGTCGTCCTTCCTCATGAAGAAGATTCCATCAGAGGAACAGATTAGAGAGGAATAGGAGGATTGCACGGTGCTGTGGACGATATCAGGGATCACGAGGATTTCGACGATGCTACGGAGCCGACCCAGAGCGAGGTGCGTGCAGAGGAGCAAGTGGAAGACCTCTTCGCCGAGTTGGAAGCAGAATTGTACCCTGGATGCAAAGAGTTTTCTTCTTTGTCGTTCTTGGTTTCGTTGATGCACCTCAAAGTCACGAACCATTAGACGAACATGTCGTTCACAGAACTCTTGCAGCTCTTGAAGAAGTCTCATCCACCTGGTAATCGAATTCCGGAGAAGCATTACGAGGCAAAGGCGAAGCTGAAGCGTTTTGGCATGGGATACGAGATGATCGATGCGTGTATTAACGACTGTGTCCTATTTCGAAAAGATCTCGCGGAAGTCGACGTGTGCCCAGTATGCAACGAGAGCAGATGGAAGCCAACTGGAAAAATGATATCGCAAAAGATTTTGCGATATTTTCCCCTGAAAGATCGATTGAAGCGGTTGTACGCGTCTCGACACACGTCGCTTCTGATGCAGTGGCACGAAAGAGATCGTGTCAGGGAAGTTGGTGTTCTACGACATCCTGCGGATGGTACGACATGGAAAAACCTAGACGAGAGATACCCAGGCTTTGCTGCAGAGCCTCGAAACGTGCGGCTTGGACTAGCGGCGGATGGATTCAATCCGTTCGGAGAAATGAGTCTATCGTACAGCATGTGGCCTGTGGTACTAACTGCGTACAATTTGCCGCATTTGTTGTGCATGAAGAAAGAGTACTTGATGCTGACGCTTTTGATCCCGAGGCCTCACTCACCAGGAAAGGACATGGACGTGTTCTTGCAGCCAGTTGTCGAAGAGCTGACAGAACTGTGGGAGACCGGATTCCGCGTTCGAGATGGCGCCAACGATGAAGTGTTTCGATTGCGTGCCGTGCTACTCTGGACGATTAACGATTTTCCGGCTCGATCCTATTTATCGGGATGGAGTGGCCAAGAGTATCTCGCTTGTCCGACGTGCAATCTTGACACGCCGTCTTTGAAAGTCAAAAACAGGATCATCTACTACGACCATCGTCGATTCTTGCGTACGCGTCATCGATTGAGAAAAAGCACCGATCACTACAAGGATCGCCACGAGAAACACAGTAAACCCGAGAAGTTGACTCCGCAAGACATACTCGCTCAGTTGGCTAGTGTGTCTTGTACGACAACTGGCAAACATGCTGGCTCCGTGGGCAGAAAACGAAAGCGAGCCGAGTGCGAACTAAATTGGGCCAAGAAAAGCATCTTTTACGAGTTGCCGTACTGGTCAGATTCGGAGTTGATGCATAACATGGACTTCATGCACATAGAGAAGAACGTGTACGAGAATCTTCTCGGAACCATGCTAAGCTTAGAAAAGAAGAACTACGACACGGATAAGGCGAGGTTTGATTTGATGGACTTGGACATCAAGACCGCTCTTCACTTGAAAAAATAAGGGGATTCGTGGTACAAACTGCGAGCATCGTACACCTTGACTCTTGATCAGAGGCAGCGATTTACCGAGTTCCTCCAATCTGTCAAATTCCCAGATGGGGTCGCTGGGAATTTGTAAAAAAATGTGACTGCTGATGGAAAGCTCACAGGTTTGAAGTCGCACGATTGCCACGTGATCTTGCAGAGGTTGTTGGCTGTTGGTATACGTCCTTTTGTGCCAAAAGAAATACATCAGACGATCTCCGAGCTTTGCAACTTTTTCAAGCTGATAAGTTCGAGAACCTTGAGAGTAGAAGATCTTGAAAATGCGCAAGAGTCCATCATCGAGATCTTGTGTAAGCTTGAGATGATATTTCCACCAGCTTTTTTCACGATCATGATTCACGTGGCGATTCATCTACCAGAGGAAGCGTTGTATGACGGCCCGGTGCATATGTGGTGGATGTACCCATTTGAGAGATACCTTGGGACGTTAAAACATTTTGTCAAAAATAGAGCTAGACCAGAAGGCTCTATTACGGAAGCTTATGTTGTAGAAGAAGCTCTAACGTTTGTTGCAAGGTATCTTGAAGATAAAAAAAGTGTCGATGAACTTCAAGTGCGAGAGCTCTCTGTTTTTCGATCCGAGATGTGTGGGCCTTATGGGATGATGAAACCCATAGTATTAGACGATGAACAGAAAGAGAACGTGGAGTGGTACATCTATACCAACTGTCCTGAAGTGGATCCATATTTGACGTAAGTTATCGTTGAGAATGTGTTTCAATTCATTCTTTTATATATTGCTATTGAAGTAATGTTTTTAATAACAGTGAGCATTTGGATCTCTTGAGCGAATCTGGAGTTCGCGATATTGAAGCGGAGCATAGAAAGAGGTTCAAAATTTGGTTTGAAAAGAAGGTAATAACACAATATCAATGCAATTTTTTGATAAACGCACAAGTGCTAATCAATGCTTTCTTTCGTAATCAGATTTTTGATATGAAAGCTAGTGGTTCTGACGTGTCTGACGAGCTCTATTCGCTTTCTATCGGTTCCCTTCAAGTCGCCTATCAATATCCGAGCTGCTTTGTAAATGGCGTGAAGTTCATCACTCGTCGTCGCGATAATCAACGAGTCACTCAAAATAGCGGTGTATGTGTGCTTGTGGATGATTTCACTTACTATGGTCGAATGGAAGACGTCATCGTCGTGAACTATAGGCATAACTGTAGTGTTGTATTGTTCAAATGCATTTGGTACGGTGACAAGTATCATGCAAACCGACTAGTGCACACCGATAAGACTACTGGAGAAACGAGTGCTTATACTGCGAAACAGTGGTTTAAAGATGAGCCGTACGTACTCGCGACTCAAGTCAAACAAGTTTTTTACATCGAAGATCTTGTTAAAGGCGGCGATTGGGAAATCGTCCAGGAATGCAATCATCGAGGGATTTGGGACATTCCTGAAGTTGACCCCTCCAACTCAGCCTCAATCCCATTGACTATAGAGTTGCTAAAGATCGAGCGTTTGAATCATCGACACGAAACCGATGAAGCTGAGTTAGTGACTGTCGTTGACGATGATGAAGAAGACGATGAGGAAAATGAGAGACGGGTCGTTTTTTAGGGAGAAGATGTTGATGTCGATATAGAAGATGATATTAACATTATAGGCATAGATGACGATGAATAAGTAATATCTTTTTTGTATGTTTATTTACTATAGTATGTAACCACGGTTTTCCTCCGCCATATGTGAGGTTTGTTAATAATAAAATCCGTGGTGCCGTCCACATTTTTTTTAAACAGAAAACTAATATTTATTTACTAATATTGTTCACATCTTACAGGATGTCAGATGCAGGTGGAGATGAGTCTCCGCTACACCGTTCAGGAGCAGGTGGAGATGAGTCTCCGCTAGAGACACCGGGTTCCCAAGGTCCTAAGAAAACAAGGGGACCAACAACAGGCTCTACTTCGGCAAAAGCAGCGCTTAGGGTACCCGATGCGAAAGTTGTTAGGTATGACCCAATCAACCAAACCTTCTACCAGGACGTAAGGAAAACAATAAAAAAAGGTAGGAGTATTCAACAACCGCGTCGGCGCTTTGGTGAAAGTCCATATCCCGGTCACACTTCGTGATTGGAACGAAGTGACGCCCCTGATGTTGGGCAATATTCTGAGCGCACTTCATTCCGAGTACACTTTCGTGTACAAGGATGATGAGACCGAGGAGCTGCTTTCGGCGGATTGCTTTCGTCATCAGATTGACCAGACTATCATTCGCGATGCAAACCGAATGAGGCGCAACCAAAAGTCTAGATTATCAGGGACTTTCTTAGGCAAATGTTGTGGGCAAATAAATGTCGCCAAGAAAGAAATCCCAAAAGGATATCAAAAACACGATTGGGAGAAGGTGATAGAGGAGTTCTCAATTGACGATTGGAATGTAATGTATAATTAAAAAAAATTATGTTATCTTCTATGAAATCGAATTATAACGCAATTTAATATGTGCAGAAAAAGTCTACTCGCAACAGGGACAATTCAAAGAACAAGAAAACGAAGTCCACACAAGGGTCGATTTCTTTCTTGGCTCATCGACATTTGAACGTAAGTCTATTCTAATTTTGTAATATTTTTTTTGCAATAAATACATTACTCATATTTTCATAAGAACTGCAGAGTAGGGAAGATGGGACTTTGGCCTCGGCGTTAAACACGTGGGAGAAAAAACATCAAGATGATCAAGGCAATTGGACGATAGATTGGGCGCAACAAGCATTTGTAAGTTACTTGTGTTAATTACTTAATAATCAAGTTTCGATAATCTTAATAATTTTTTTAACATATGTTTGAAGGCGCGAATTATGACTCAAGTCGAGGATATTCAGCGACAAGCAGCGGAGTCAGGCCAAACGTTTGACATAGACTAGACGGAGCAGTACGCGATGGATACTGTTCTCGGGCAACGTCGAGATTGGTATGTCGGGATAGGTCCCTCAATCTCGAGATCCTCGTATCTCTTGGCTCAGGCTCAGGACGACAGCTCGTCATCAGGTTCTTCATCGAGGCGCGTTCCAGATCCAGTGGTTAGCGAGCTACAAGCAGCGTTGGCTGCACAATTGGCCGCAATGGACGAGATGAGGCGTGAGCAACGAGCTCAGATGCAGGCGTTTCAGCGACAGTTCTTTGCCTACACACAGCAGCATCCGTCTCCCATGCAGACATCCCCCGCGATGATGCACCCTAGGACAACGCCGCCATCAGCTTCAATGCCGAATGTTCAGACGCCGCCATCCGCTTCAATGCAGAATGCTCAGACGCTGTCACCAGCTTCAATGCCGAATGCTCAGACGCCAAATTCGGTAGAATTTCAGCGACATCGTTCGAGCGGCAGCGCACGAGGAAGATCTGGCGGAAGAGGAGGCCGTGCATTCAAGAATTGGAAGACTTCGAGTGAAAAAGGGAAACAAAAGGAATAGATTGTAATTTTTTTTAATTTATTGAACGTAAATTCTCAAATTTTATGAATTTAATATTAGAATTTCTATTAAATTATTTATATAATTATTCTAATTAATATTATATAATTATTCTAATTAATATTATATAATTATTATTATTAAAATTATTTAATTAATTTAATAAAAAAATTATTTAATTAATTTTTATAGGCTGATTCTATTAGAATCAGCATTTTTTTTTAAAAAAAACTATAGACAATCAGATGCGACTAGTCGCATCTGATACTTTCGCGGGAAAGGTATCAAATGCGACTAGTCGCATCTGATTGTACTGTAACCCGCCAAAATATTGGGCGGAGAATTACTATCAGGTGCGACTAGTCGCATCTGATACCTTTCCCGCGAAAGTATCAGATGCGACTGGTCGCACCTGATACTATATATCCCGCTTTAATATTTTATTTTGGAGTATATTTAGGTGCAACTTTTGGTGCGAGAAGTCGCACCTAAAATGTCGCACCTGATGGTGATGACTTTCAGGTGCGACAAGTCGCATCTAAAATCATCAGGTGCGGACTTTCAGATGCGACTTTGTTGCATCTAAAGTCGCACCCGATGATACTTTCAGGTGCGACTGTGGTGCTTTCAGGTGCGACTTTTGTCGCACCTGATGCTATATTTTGTACTAGTGAAAGCTTTAATTAAAATTAACACATTTGATTAATAATGTGTTTACTTAGATAAGTCATCCTGAAATAAAAGTCAATTATAGAATAAAGTTGATATAAATTATCAAAATAAGAGCAATGAACGGTTAATATATATATATATATATATATATATATATATATATATATATATATATATTTTGGGATGGTTTCATGGACTTTGTTGGTGCCATTCATGTAAGCATACAAACCATGTTTTTACTAAACATATATTAATAACATCATAAAAGAACTCACGAAAAATTGTAAATACACTTTTTCAACTACTATTGTTGACAGACAAAAATGTTACAACAATTGTATCACGAAGTGCACTTGGTTCCTAGCACCCAGTCCCGAGAACTCTAAATTTCTAGGCAAGATTATCTCTACGCACAAACAAATATAGTAAGAGAGAGAGTGCAAATGTTGGTGCTGAACGATAGGTGAAACTGTCCGGTGTTGCGAAAATAACTCGCGCACGCAAGCGTACGTGTGTCGCTCAAGTAATATAGAATGTAAATTCGAGTATCGTACCCAGAGAGACTAGTGAAACATCGATTTCCTAAAACTTGATGCTAATTAACTCCAAATAAAACTAAGAAGATGTTTGTAGCAAGAATAATAATAAAAATAAAGCAGAGAAAAAGATACGAGTTTTGCAAGATGAGAAGGTAGGGGTCACGACTTCACCGGAGCTAACTAGGTCGGGGGGTTTTCGGGTTCGAACAACAAATCTACTCCTATAAACGCTAATCTCACTCTGTCGAAATTATTCACTAGCCTCTCTCGAGTGTTCTAGCAAACCTATGTAATTGACGGATTATTATCCCCTCGGCATCTAATCCTATTAAAACAATCACACGCAATGAAACAAGTGTTCAAACAATTACAATAATTGCCTAGATTTTCTAACCTAGGATCAACTATGAAGCCATGAATAGACGCACGATTACCAATTCTCTCTCGAGTAATAAAAAATCCTAGATAACAATTCTAATGGTGATCAAGCACTAGAAAACATTAAACATGATTTATGACAAGCAATTAACAGATGGAGTAAACAAGCATAATCTAACCTAACACAACCCCCTTCCCATTGTCAACCCTAGCTATATCGTAACCCCATAGAAATCTAGCCGCGAAAGAAACCCATGATAATCAAAACACAAAACAAAATAATGAAGAGCAATAAGATGAGCATGGAAAGCAGAACCGAATTCATATTGAAATTTAAACGAAGTTCAACAATATTTAAAAGAGAATAATAAAATAAAAGTAAAGGAAGAATGAGAAACAATGGTTGTGAGTTCAAGTGAGTCGCCGGAGTTGTCGATTCCAACGAAGAACGCTCGCTCTCTCTCTAAGCAATGCTCTCTAAAACAACCTAAAAGCAATAAGGAAACTAAAAATAAAAGAAAAAGTATGTTTCTAGGTTACATGGTTTATATAGGAACTAAGGTGATTTTCGGAGCTCAAATGGGCTTTTGATTGAATTGATTTGGTCCAAAATCTTCAAAAACGGAAACAATCCACGCCAAAGTCGAAGCCTCTCGCGCCGCGCGAAACAAAGGTCGCGGCGCAAGGATGTTGTCTGGAGGACGTCGCGGCGCGAGAAACAGGAGTCGCGGCGCGAGGAATGCTGCTGGAGGAGTTACGCCAAAGCCGAAAGAACGTCGCGGCGCGAGGATATATGGTCGCGGCGTGAGGTGCTCCAGAATTTTTCTTCTAATTCTTCTATGTTTCATGTTGACCCGTTTTTCGTCATAAACGCTTCCATTTGTCATCAAATACTCCGAGACTTCAATTAACACCATTTTCCTGAAATATGTCGCATAAACTCACAATAACCGTTAAAAATACTTAAGGGCTAGCTCAATTCAAGTCAAATGAGGGCGGATTCGCACGTAAAATACGCGCTCATCATCCGGTCCCATATTTTTGTGAAAAGTAAAATTGTCTTGTCTCTGGGGCTTCTTCCTCTATTTATAGTATTTGGGGTCGAGTACGTGGGGTGATCAAGCCCGTCTTCGGTAGTTATGAGATAACCATTCACAGAACGTGTATTATAGGTGGTTATTTCTTCGAGTGCTCGATATAACCGTCAAGGTGTGCACTTTACTTAAGTTTACATTTATTTACACGTGTTTCATTTCTTTGACTTATCTTTGACTTATCAGCTTTCTCTCTCTTCGAAGTTCAGCTCAGTAGGGTCCATTCTTGTTTTATGAACGTGTCATTCCTTATTTTAGTTTTCCCTTCAACCTATTCGATTTTTTCTTTGTGTTGGATTCCTCCTATTCTCGGAGCTACCGAGCGCATGCTCGGAGTGTACAAAATATATTAGTGGCAGTAGCCTTCAACTTTTTTGGTATTTTAAAAAATAGTAAGGAGCTATATGTTATAATCTTTGATTCAATTATACATCGAACCCTTTTATTGATTTTTATCCTCGGGATATTCCGAGAGCGTCTTGCTTGAGCCTTCTTATGATTTGACTCCTTAACGCAGCATCGTTTTGATTGCATTTCTCTTTGAATCGATGCGACCCTTCGTCACCATCGTTTGATTGAGAAGCTTCTTGGACACACTTAATCTTGTCCTTCAATTTTCGAGTATAAATAACTTTTTCTAGGTTTTAAATTCATTTTCCTCTATTCCTGAATTTTTAGCATCTTCTTCGTCTCTTCGACTTCTTGGACGCGTTTTCGGCGATTTTTGCATTTTCTAGCTTTTTTTCAACCAAAATTTTGTTTGGGTAAGATTTCTAATCTTTCTTGTTTTTCATACATTCAATGCATTTTTGTTTTGGTTTTATTTTATGTGGATTTTTGCAATGTTTAAATTTGTACATGCTTCTGTGATGCTTTGACCTCAAGCCGTTCCCCAGTTTCATAGGGTTCTAGTCCTCGATGCTCATTTTATTGGTTCGGCGATGGGTGGCCGTAGATTACCGGATTTGGACTTTGATTACAACATGATAAAGAGATGAGAACCAGATCTCAAGACGGTTATCCTTCCATCTGGGGAGTCTATCCCGTTTTTTCCAAGTCTTCTCTAGTACCATATACTAGGGGTCGGATGGGATGAGCTGGTCGTTGTGATTTCCCTATATGAGGTTTATCATCGGCCACTGAGACTTTCTGAGTTCGAGAAAAGCAAACTTAAGGATAAGATTTTTCATCCTCCTTCGCTATTGTTGTGAAACCTCAAAATTTGATCATTCCAAAATTTGAATTTTTGCAATGTAAATTCTTAGTTAAGCTTTTTGTCTAAATGTTATGCGTGTATTACACCTTTTTTTTTTCTTTTGGATAATAGATTTATTTTCTAATTTATCTGATTAGGACATTTTATTATAGTAGTAGCTTTTGGTGGATTTGTCGATCAACATTTTTATTTATTCACTGAATGTACATAGTGTAGTGGGTTTTGCTTTGTAAGTTGCTAGTCTCTCTCTCTCTCTCTCTCTCTCTCTCTCTCTCTCTCTCTATATATATATATATATATATATATATATATATGAAAAAAATCTATTTTGATTAATGTTTCGGTAGTATCCGCTATTAAAAGAAAATTGAAAGTTTTATATTTGTAACATAGCACTGCACTATCGAGTAGGAAGAGAATATTACACTTTTAATGGTGTAGTATTTGGTGCAATTAATTATAATTGATTGATATTTAAATCAATTAACTTTTTTGTTTTGTAAATGATATGTTTTAGCCGGTTAGAACTTTTTATTTTATTTCCACTTGACCTCTCACGTTCAATCTCTCTTTTCTCAACCTCACTCACACTTCTGATTCTTTTAAACTCCCACGATCATATTCCTCTTTACTTTTTATTTCAAATAACAAAAAAAACCCTAATTAACAAGTCTACCTTCTCGATTGGTGTTATTTTCGTACGAGTATTATTGATAGAAATCTTTTATAGTTAAACGAATTTTTTATATTATAGAAAATGTCTTGTTGTTTATAGCTACAGAAATTATTTTTAATTGATATTTTTATACACAATTATTCAAGTAAATTTTGAAATGTATTTAAAATTTGGTAATGTTCAGATGAATTTTTTTATTCAAAAAAATCATTTACAATCGTGCGCAGATATTTTATTTCTATTTCAAACAACAGAATTTTATATTACAAAGCGTGTGTTTTTATTTAAATTTTTTATACAAGATACTATTATGTGTTGTTGTTATATGATAAAATGTTTATGAGTTTTTTAATAAGTGGGAATATATAAAAGATTTCATTTTAGACAGGTGCGCTGACTGTTCCAAGTGTGAAACCCCAAAAAATATAATCATTAAGAGCAAAGAATTATGTATTATGAACTTCTAATTTCGAATTGCATGTATGTATGTTGTGTAATATAAGTATTGTCATAGCCAAGATGATATTCTCCTAACAAAACAACTGTCAGAGAGAATTTAAGATAATTATGTGTGATGCTAATTTAAAGTCTAAGCTACTAGATATTTTTTGTATTACATACATGAGTATATGAGTATGTAAATATACTAAGTAGTTAAAGGTACAATATATATATATATATATATATATATATATATATATATATATATATTATAGACACCTTTTAGTAGTAAAAAAAAAGTGATAACGTATATTTTTTATGATATTTTTAGAAAGCAGCTCAATATTAATTACGCACATGTATATAGTAATAGTATAACTCTTTTCTTGCGTGCTTTGGGCTGAAGGAACATAATTGTGGGGGAATAATGAAAATTAATTGACTAGCAATGCAGAAGTAATGTAATTGATTTATAGGTGTTAATATTTTCTTTGGAAGCCGTTTCGTTGAGGATTCTTCAAGAATAATAGTAGAGAGTCAAAATTTAAGGATATAAACTGAAAAATATATTTGTTTATACCTTTGGAGCATCATATTTTTTTTCTCACGTTCATTTTTCTATCCCTAGCTCTCTCACTCCTCACAGTCTCTCTATCACTCTCATCTTCTCTTATAGTTTTTTTTGTTCTTCTCTTTTATCCCCGAGACAAACTCTCTAGCCACTAAAATATAGTTTCCACCTTCGGTATTATTTAAAGGCTTTAGGATTATTTTCACCATCAAAGTTTTCAACACCCTCAAGGTACTTTCGGATTTTTGGTCGTCTCTCTTTGGTGTTCATATTTTTGTTAGGTAAGATATATTTATGAAAAAAATATAGTTTTAAACGTGTTGTATTTATCAAATTTTGGGCAGTAAGAAAACGTATTAATCATTATTAGCTACGCATATTATTTTAATCTGAATATTTTATACACGAATATTTTAGATGTTATTGATATTTATTTAAAATTTCATGATTTTTAGACGAACGGTTTTTATTTTAAAAATTATTTACAATCAGTACGCAAACATTTTATTTCTGTTTCAAGCAGCGTGGTTTGGTATTTTTTAAAACTACCTAAAAAACGTATTTTTCAAGCAGCGTGGTTTGGTATTTTTTAAAAATACCTAAAAAACGTATTTTGAAATGAATGTTGTATACAAAATACTATTATGTGTTTTAATTATATGATAAAATTTTGATGAGATTTTAATTAGCGGAGCTATTTCTAAATTTTAATTTTGGACCAGTGTGCAAACAGGTTCCAAAATTTTCATAAAATCTCTTTTTACATTTTATGCCTTTGATTTAGTATTCGTTATTATGCACCCGAATTATATCTTGCCACAGAAGAAGAAAATGTACAAATTATTTTTCTCTAGCTTGTGAAATTTTACCAGAATTTTTCTCTAAAATTAATGTTTTGCCGAAACCCTAGGGCAAAGGGTATTTTTGTCTTTTCACTTTTGACTCCCGTCTCTGTTTTTTTTCAGAAACTTTTTTTTAAGTCCAAAAGTGATTATTAGAAGACCTAATTGTTATTTTTTTGTTTAGGTCCCGAGCCAAATACTTTTTCCGATCGTTCGATAGTTTAAAGTTGCACGTTTCCGAAACAAGGTGAGAATAATCTCACTACAACTTATATGCATATATGTGTTACTGAGTGAATTGTGATTATTACGTTATGTCTTGTTATGATGAGCTTATGTATGAGTTTAGTACAACTTTTTCATAACATGTTCTAATTATTAGCATGTTTTATTTATGTTTATGTCATATGTCATCTTTGTATGTAACGCAAATAATCAAGTGATTAGATAAGTAAGAGAGTCGTACCGTCTCGAGCTACAGAGGTATTAAGAGAATTCTCTCGAGCTGACCTACGGGCTCATAAAGGGAGTTTTCTCATACGATATGTTTATTAGATGGTGCAAAGAATGGGAGGTCGCAGCCCCGTAGTTCGTTTCCAAAGTGTACACTGAAATTGGTACGACTAATCTAGGGGCACCCTGAATAAAATATGATAAGATTTATGATACGAAAGACAATGACACCGTTAGAACTAAAATACTAATTAATCGGTAATGCATTGCATTACTCATCTTTTTGTGAGTCATAGTTATTTTCGCTGAGCTTTAGCTCATATTATGTGTTTTCGTCCGTGTTGTAGGTAAGCAACAAATGATCAAGTGAGGAGGGTGGATTAGCGGTGTTCGATGGCTAAGGGGCTGGGTTGTGGTTCCGCTCATTTATTTATAAGACTTCCGCTACGCAAATTTCTAAACGCCCGGCTTAGGATTTTTATGCTTAAAATACTTTCCAAGTTTAATTTGTTTTGCAAAACTGAAGTTGAATTTTTATGGTTTTATTTCTGTTGAATATTCCGACCATCTACTTTAGTCTGGAATTCCGAATTAAGTATTGATCTTATTTTCATCAAATGTTTTTTTAAGATTTCAAATGTTGATTATTTTCAAAGTTGTTTTATTTTAAAGTCTAAACTTTATATATAAATGAAATGATGTTTAAAAAAATCATTATCCATTTTTTTTCTAAGTAATAGAATTAAGATAAGTATGACGGTCCGAAAAGTCGCGACGTCACACCAAGAATGTTTATAAAATATTTTTTTTACACGTATACCTTTATTTTAGTTTTCATTACTTTAAATCCGATATTTTTCATGTCTGTGACGACCCGACTTTACGAACTGTCTTATTTATTTAACTTTTAAAATTTAGAAAAAATTGAGATAATTTTTTTTTCTTCTAAAAATAGAACTTGAAATGTTTGAAAACTCATGAGTTGAAAATAAAGTTTTCATTTCATAACTTGATAAAATAAAACTATTAAATATTAAAGTTGCATAAAAAAAATTAAAACAAAAATATCATTACAGAAACTACCATAAATAAAGTCATAAGCTTTAACGTAATTGAAAGGATCTTAAAATGCGTAACTTAAAACCATGAACAATAAAACCTTGGGTTTTAATTATTCAAAAGAGAATGCAAAGTGAAAGTCATTTATTTTAGTAACAGCAATAATAATCAACACTTTTGCTATCGTCGCCGCTGATTTACCGTCCTTACTTGTTCATCAGTTGTTTACCTACACCACGGACGGATATACATAGAGTGAGCTAACGCTCAGCAAGAATAACTACATGTGAAATCCCAAATTTTAAGCTTTATTAAAAAGCTAAAATTTTTGTGTTCGAGTGACGTTAGTTTTCTTTTTAGTAAAGTAGTATTGAATGATTTTTTTTATGTGGTAGTTTTTGAAGTTTTAGTTTTTATGTGTGCTTTTTTGGTTTTTTTTTATTCTTAATATACTCTTTAGATTACAAAATATGGATATAATATATATATATATATAAGTTATATATTATAATTAATTTATGTGTGTATATATACATACTTTACATATATTATATATATATATATATATATTATAGCTATATTTATAAAAGTTAAACGTATATGATATGTAAAGTTAATGTATATATACACTTTATTTTATATTACGTAATATAATACACATTAATATACTTTTAAATATATAAAAAGGTTACTTATATATATATAAATTTATCAGCGTGTATCCTTTTTATTTTAATAATAATAATAATAATAATAATAATAAATATATTTAGAATATAAGTAGGATTAGGATATGGGCTTTTAGGGTTTGGCTTTTTAGGGTTTAATTAAGCCATATATAAACATCTCATTCTTTTATTTTCACGCTTCTTCTCTGCTCTCCCTTCCCTATTCCTCTTTTTGTTTGGAAATTCGTAACTCTAATTAGGTATGCTTTCTTTTCTATCTGATTCAGATTCCTAGAAAACGGTTTCTTAAACGCTTGCCCTGGTTTAAAAAAGTATGGTTTTGCGTTGATTCGTTTTGGAAAAGTTAGGTTTATGTGTCTTCTCTAAATCTTAAATCGAAAAATATTTTAATAAAATACAGAATATTTTCCGATTATTATTAAATGAGTGCGCAGACCTGAGAGCTATTTCCGATTTTCATACTTTAAACGCTTACCGTGGATTCAAAAATTTTGGTTTTGTGTTGATTCTTTTTGGAAAAGTTAGGTTTAAATTTCTTCCATCTAAAGCTTTAATCGAAAAGTATTTTTATGAAATACAGAATATGTTCTGATTATTTTAAAAACAGTGCGCAGACATTTTTTGGCAAAGATTTTAAAGTTAGATTTTAGAACTTCTTTTATTTTTGATAAATAGTTAAAAATTATTTTGGCCGTAGTTCCTTTACAAAAAGTGATCAATATTATGTTTTATATGTACTGGAAGTTTTACAAAAGTTTTCTCAGAGTTTTAGTTTTTCACCGAAACCCTAATAGCCAATGGTATTTTAGTAATTTAACATTGAATGTCGTTTCTGAAAACTTCCAGAATCTAATGTATGTCTTGAATCGTTTTCTTAGCTGATCCATGATAGATCTTTTACCCCGATTAGGTTTCGAGTCAAGTATAGCTTCCAATCCGTCTTCGACCTAGAGAGCTTTATTTCCGTTTTCACTACTACAAAACAAGGATTCTACAACGCTTAAAAACAGTTGTGGAATGATTCTACAACGCTTGTCAAGCGTTGTAGAATCCTGCATTGTAGAAGCTTCTACAACGCCTAAATATCCGTTGTAGAATCCAAGAGCTTTCTACAACGCTTAAATATCCGTTGTAGAATCCAAAATTCTACAACGATTGTCTAAGCGTTGTGGAACGTCCTACAACGGTAGACATCCATTGTGAAATTTTCAAATAATTAAAAAACGCTCGCCGCGGTGACGTATAATTTTTGCAGCGTCGAGATGATTCTACAATAGATAATATATCCGTTGTAGAATCATCTCACCGCGGCGAAAATTATACGTCGCCGCGGCGCACATCTCGCCACGGCGACGTCATATCTTAGCCGCGGCCAGATGCTTCTACAACGGAAAATTATCCGTTGTAGAAAGGGCATGAATTTTTTCTAAAAATCTCGCCGGGGCGAGAGTAAGATTTCTAATTTGCCTGCTCTCGGTATCTTTTCTCGCTGGGTGAATAATATGTCTCGCCGCGGCTCGAATTACTTGTCGCGGCGAGAAATATAGGTCGCCGCGGCGAGAAATATAGGTCGCCGCGGCGAGAATCATTTTTTTTAATCCAAAATCTGTTTTTACACGGTACTGAAACCCGTAGTAAAAAACTGGCACCTGAAAATAACCTTCAATCCAAAAAACAATATCTTCATCTTCAAAACATTCAAAAGCAAATATTTACATCTACAACCAATCCAAAATTCAATAAAAAAAACTAACTAATCATCACAGTTAATAAATGTTTGTACATAACTTACCCATTCTTCCCTAACTCTCTCTAAATCCTCCTTTGTATAGGATTTCTTATTTTCTAATTTTCCTACACCTCCTACGACTATATCGCGCATATAAGAAATCGCAAAATACCCGCATTCCGTGTTTCCGGTTTGTCTCGGAGCGTCCCAAGCTTTGATGTACGTTGATTGCCCGTTACTATGGGCATTTTGATGCTCGAGCTTGAAATCCACAAGAACCCTATATAACACGGAGATTATAAGAGAAAAAACCACTAGAACGATTTATAATAAAAATTATTTAAGAAATCAAAATATTACCTTTTTATCAATCGAGTTAAATCGATTGGGATTTTATTTCTCAATGGGTCAAAGAACATAGCGCTATCTCTCCAAAGGTCGAGGACAACGAGCATCCAATGATTATCTTTGTTATACGGCATCAAAACTAGTTCACCGAATTTGCATTGTCGTACCATGTTTCCAACGTCCTTTACTCGTTTTGACAAATAAGCGTCCTCGTCGTCATTTACGATGTACGAACTTAAGCTCGGATTTATAAAACAATAGTTTCGAGTCTTCTTCGCCTTTTCTAGCCCTAAGCGTAGATAGCTATGACAAACAAATATTTAGTTGATCAAAACACTAAATATTGAATATTGATATTAAAAAACGCATATAAAGAAAACTCTTACTCCATATAAACCATTATGCTCCCCGCGCCAATTTCCAAGTATTGCAAAAAATCGGAAACATCTTCAAATGACACCGGAATCGGGATAGCCGCGAGACTTGGACTAACATTGACCATAATCACATCTTCTTCCGGTAGCATTACTTTGTTGGCATGTTGAGCGAGCAATCGATACTTGGGATTAATCACCTTGTACGAAATCTTCTTAGCATTATCGATGCTAGCTTCACTCTCAAAACCGAGCTTTGAGAGTTGTTTGACAACCGGACCGCGACTCTCTATTCCCATTTCCATTTCTATGAGTCTCTTCGGCCACGAGACAAACCCCCCTATAGCATCTTCAATGGTTTGAGCTTCTTCGGTGGGAATTGGCAATTTTGCTTTTTTAATCAAAACCCCCAAAACGGTCACGCGTAAATTTCCTTCCTCCAAAGGTGAGAAGTGAATTACGCCTCCATTCATGTACGCTCGCCCATTTGCAACATGAATTGTGCCTCCTTTCACGACATCATCAATGAAAAGAAGACACTCGACGCTTTCATCCGAACTCGGTGTCACCGGCGTGGTTGGATTCAATGAGCAACTAGCACGAACACTATTGGGTTTTTCCACAACGATAGGATCGATCTTCGGAAGATCATCAACGATGTTAGGATCGATCTTCGTACGACCGCCAACATCGTCGTCTTCTAAGCAAATCACGAATAAATATCAATATCTTAATACCAAAATATTTAGCTTTATAGATAAAAAAAATAATGAACATACCTAAAGAGACCGCTTCATTGACGTGTTCTTCAACATTTGCCATCTCTTCATCATCAACAACCTTGTCCTTGAGATTCTCTTCCACACGCTCGACACTAGGCGACTCGATATTAGCATCTCCGACATTAATGCTACCATTTCCACCGAAGGCTTTCATCACCAAATATTTCAACTCGCTCATCTCCCGACGCATCCTAATTAATTCTTCGTTCGGCGTTGGAGGAACAAAGTACTTGAAATGCGAAGTGTGTTTGGATTGACCGCAAACTCGCAACGGTCCCAAAGCTTCTTGCAAAATGCTCTTTCCCGATTCCGGCACCCATGTCCATTGCGTTGCTTGTTGTGATAACGTTTTCTACACACAAAATTATTTGCAAATAAAATTACAAGATTAATTGTTATAACAAATGTAAAGTACTTACGATTTTTTCTCCCATTAGTTTGTCTTTCTCATCCTTGTAGTTATCTATGTCTTTCATTCGCGAGTCAATCCAAAGTTCCTCTTTCGTAGGCCATTCCCCCGTTTCGTCGTTCTAGTAAGAAGTAATTATACAATAATTTAAAAAACAATGGCGAATTTGGAATAACTAAAAAAAAATAAATGAACCTAACCTTTTCTTGATCAAGCTTTCGATATCCATTTCGGCCCATTCGAGATTTGTACATACTTTTTCCGGTATTTGCTTTCCCATGTTCCGATGTTTGTTTGAACACTTCGGTTCGTCTATACTCAACAAATGCTATCCAATCTTCTTCGGTGACACTTGTGTAGAATTTCAAAACACAAGCCGGTCTCTTTAAGGCGATTGGATCGTTGATGATGTCTTTGAGTAGATCGTTGTATAACTCATGACGAAATAACCTTGCCGCTTCTCCGACTCTCATAAGGCAATCGTGCTTTTGTTCAATAGGAATCGTAAATCCTTCTAACATTTTGTTCCAAATATGTTTTTTAAATTGATTATTCTCTTTACATCTCCAATCGCGCATCGAAAGTGGAATGTATTCTCTAGCTAGCACACCAAAGTAATTCGACAACTCGTCACCCTCCTTACCCATTGGTAGTCCCTTATCATCAAATTGTACCGGAACTTTTTGACCTAGAGTTTTGACCTTATTAACCCGACCCATAAGAGTGTTTCTTCTTTTTCCTTTTTCATCGGAATTTAGTGCTAGTTGTCTTCTAATTTTTCTTTTACCACTATCGCTAGAAGTAGTAGTAGTGGACGACATTGAATCTAATAAACAAAATTCAAAACATAATTTCAATTTTTAACTCAAATGTAATCAAAATTTCGACTCAAAATTTCAACTCAAATCCTAAACAAAAACATAATTTGAAACTTAATTCAATCTAATGTAAAAAAAATATTCCTAACTTCAAATCAATATCAAACTCAAATCCAATCACAATATAAACTCAAATCCAATCCGATTCTAAACAAAAACACAATTTCAATCTCAATTCAACCTAATATCAAATATCTTTCTCAAATCAAATCAATATCAAACTTAAATTCAATAAACTCAAATCCAATACAATATCTTCCTAATTTCAAATCAATATCGAATTCACACTAAATAAATCCATGTAAAAATGTTAAAAAACATTACCGGAGTTGGACGAGCACAAGGGCGGCGAAGAGAGGGCGGTGAGATGAGGGCCGGAGAGGTGATGGCCGAAGGCGGCGAGGTGAGGGCCGGAGGGCGGCGTGGGAGGGCGCAAGCGACGGCGCGAGCGCGGCGAGGGTGGGCGCGCGGTGAGGTGAGGGAGGGGGCGGGGGCGCCACGATAGATGAGTGAGGGACAACGGGGCAGGGGCATGGGGGCGCAGCGAGGTGAGGGCCGGAGAGAGAGAGAGAGAGAGAGCGCGCGGGGCGCCGAGAGAGATGAGTGAGGGACGACGATGGCAGCGAGGGACGGCGCGCGGCAAGGTGAGGGCCGAAGGGCGGCGAGAGAGGGGCGGGGCGGCGAGAGAGATGAGTGGAGAGAGAGATGAGAAGAATGAAGTAGAAGATGAATGAGAATGAGGGGAAATTGAAAAAAAACGCTAAGTATAGAAAATGAAATGGGCGGGTAGTTTAAAAAAATTGAAATTTTCAGATTTTAAAACGCTTTTACAACGCTTATTATAAGCGTTGTAGGAGCTCGCCGCGGCAAGGTTGATTTCTCGCCACGGCGAGATGCTTCTACAACGCTTAGTATAAGTGTTGTAGGAGTTTCGCCGCGGCGAGACTTACCCAGAAACTCTTGCCGCGGCTAAAATGTGCCTTCGCCGCGGCGAGGCTAACCCTAGATGTCCTCGCCGCAGCGATTTACAAATCTCGCCGTGGAATGACTCTTCTACAACGCTTACCTAAAGCGTTGTAAGATCCTCGCCGCGGCTAAAGAGATTTGTCGCGGCGGCGAGTAATACTGTCGCCGCGGCGAGACTATGTGTCTGAAACATGGCGCATTCGGTAAGTGTCTCGCCGCGGCGAAGACGTGTTCCCGCCGCGGCGTATGAGGCCTGCCACGGAAAGATGTGTACCTCGCCGTGGCGGTATTGTCTCGCCGCGAAGACCGAATTATTTCGCCGCGGCGAGGAGATTCTACAACGCTTATGGAAGCGCTGTAGAATGTTCTCGCCGCGGCGAAGTATAAATGTCGCCGTGGCGAGTGACACGAGACTGATGATATAAATTCTCATTTCTCGTCTTTTTCACTTAGAATTCTCATAACCTCACTTGAAAAAAGATTTCTAGTACCTTTCCGACTCATTCTACCGCGTCCTCGTTTACTAGTCTCATCTACACATTCAAATCTTGTAAGTTCTTCTTTAACTTGTTCCAAATGTTGTTCTCTTGATAGTTTACTAATTAGAATGGGCAATTTTTGTATAATTAGGGTTTTTCTATGAAGATGAGAAAGTGGATGTGGGAGAATAGATTGAATGAGATATATCGGAAATGTTTAGATGCGTTTTGTGATTTTGCTAGAGAGAACATGGTAGATGTGAAATCTATTTGTTGTCCTTGTATTAAATGTCGAAATCATAGACATTTTTCGATTGATGTCGTTCGGACTTATTTGTTTGCATATGGAATAATGACCTCGTATCAAAGATGATTCTACCATGGTGAGATTTTTCGTTCTACGGCAAACGAGGATGATGTTGAAGATGATATTGATGATATGTGCGGAATGATGAACGATTTGGAGGACGGTTTTGTTGAGCGACCGGAATTGTTTGAGTCCATGATGAATGATGCGGAGACACCATTATATGAAGGTGTACAAGTTATTCGAAGTTGTCATTTTTAGTTACATTATTTCATTTGAAGGCGTCGGGCGGTTGGACAAACACTAGTTTTACTCTATTGTTGGAAACACTGAAAGAAGCCTTTCCGAAAGACAATAAAGTACCTTTAAGTATGTATGAAGCAAAGAAGACTTTTGGTACATTAGGCATGAAGTACGAGAAATTTCATGCGTACCCAAATGATTGTGTTTTATATAGACACGAGTATGAAGAGTTAGATGAATGTCCGACGTGCAAAGAGTCACGGTGGAAGAAGGGTAAAATTCCATGTAACGAGGTTAAAGGAGTTCCAGTCAAGGTACGTACATTTTCATCACTTGATTAGGAAATACATGTAGCTCATATTCATTATTTATTATTGATTTTCTTTAAATATATTTCAGTCGTTATGGTACATTCCTCCAATGCCGCGCTTTCCTCGAATGTTTAATAGTGTCAAACACGCGAAGAACAAGGTTTGGCACTCCGAAAAGCGTATCGATCATGGTATGTTGAGACATCCTGCTGATGCTGCACAGTGGAAATGATATTGATGGTATGAACAGTGTTGATACTCGAAATTTGCGTCTTGGTCTAGCTTCTGATGGTATGAACCCATTCAGGATGATGAGCAGTAAATAGAGTGTTTGGCCGGTTATACTTGTGAACTACAATCTCCCTCCAAAGCTGTGTATGAAGAGAAAGTTCTTGATGATAATGCTTTTGATTTCAGGACCGAATCAACCAGGAAATGATATTGATGTCTATTTGGCACCGTTGGTCGATGATTTGAAGATGTTATGGCAGAAAGGGATGGAATTCAAAGACACTTACCGTGGAGATTCGTTCAACTTAAGGGCAATGTTAATGTGGACTATTAACGATTTTCCGGCCTATGGAAACTTGTCAGGATACTCTGTGAAATGCTCGATTGGTTGTTCAATTTGCATGAAAGACACATCTTCCATCTGTTTGAAGCATGGTAAGAAAACTGTTTTTCTTGGTCATAGAAGATTTTTACCAAGATATCACTCGTATAGAAGATTGAAACAGGCATTTGATGGAAATTCAGAAGAACGACCCCCTCCTAGAATTTTGTCTGGTGAAGATGTTTATGAGATGGTTAAAAGCGTCAATGAAGTGCTTGGGTAAAGAAAGCGGAGTGCTAGTACTAAAGAATCGTTCAAAGAGAATCCTTGGAAGAAGAAATCGATTTCTACGACCTTCCTTATTGGAAGACACACTACGTCCGGCATTGTCTGGATGTTATGCACATCGAGAAAAATGTTTGCGAATCGCTTATTGGTACACTTCTTGATGATCCAAATAAATCGAAAGACGGAATAAAATCTCGATTGGATCTCAAAGAGGTGAATATAAGAAGCATTTTGCATCCCGAGGAGGGGGGTGGGAAAAAAACAAAATTACCACTGGCAAAGTACACTCTAGATCGAAAGGAGAAAAAGAAATTATGTAATTGGTTTGCTTCTATTACACTACCCGAAGGTCATTCGTCAAACTATAAGAGGTTCGTTCCTTTGAAAGATTTGAGACTTGTTGGAATGAAGACGCACGACTGTCATGTGCTGCTACAACAAATGTTGCCTCTTGCTTTGCAAGGAATTGTGCCAAAAGATGTGAGATTCGCAATATCAAAGATATGTGTATTCTTTAACTTGATTTGCTCGAAGGTCATCGATCCAACTCGATTGGATTTAATGCGGTTAGAATTGGTGAAAACTTTGTGCTTGCTCGAAAAGTTATTTCCACCTTCATTTTTTGACATCATGATCCACTTAACCGTCCACTTGGTACGTGAAGTGAAATTAGGAGGGCCCGTGTTTTTACGGTGGATGTATCCAATCGAATGTTATATGAAAGTGTTGAAAAGCTACGTGAAGAACTACAATAGGCCGGAAGGAAGCATAGTTGAAAATTACATAGCAGAAAAGTCGGTTGAGTTTTGTTCTAAGTATTTAGCTAAAACAGACGAAATTGGGGTACCCAGGAACACCAATTTTGATTCAAAAGCTCTATCTACAGGTATTTTTTTTACACTTTATTTGTTTATTTAAATTATATATGAACAATCTTTTTAAGTATTTGTTTCTTTATAGGTACTTATTCGAGCGTCAACCAAAAAGAATGGGAGCAAGCCAGTCTCCATGTGCTACACAATGTTTCCGAGGTCACGCCATTTGTGGATATTCATTTGAATGAGTTGAGAGTGAATAACACTCGCCACGGCAGGAACATCTTGTTGCGGCAATATACAACACCCGCCACAACAACAACCTTTCTACAACGCTACGTACAAGCGTTGTAGAAGACTCGCCGGGGCGACGTATAGTCCCCGCCGCGGCGAGTGTAGTTTGCCGCGGCTGAAATATTACTTCGCCGCGGCGAGACCAATTTTTTAAGAAACTCAGACTCTCCGTATAAAAACAAACAGGATCTCGCCGCGGCGAAGTCCATTCCATTCCGCGGCATAGTTTCATCGTCGCGGCGGGACATGTAAGTCGCCGCGGCGAGATCCTATTTTTTTTATACCGAGAGTCTGTGTTTTTTAAAAACCGACATCGCCGCAATGACTTGATTGGTTCGCCGCGGCGAGGGCCTTCTACAACGCTTTTATAAGCGTTGTAGAAACTCTCGCCGCGGCAAAGTATAAAACTCGCCGCGGCAAGATAGTCACGCTGCGGCGAGAAATGTACCTAGCCGCGGCGATGAAGGACTCCAACGACCTAATCATTCACTTTTTTTCCCATATTAAACCTGTTCTCCAACTAAAAATGATCATTCAAATAAAATTTCTACAATCAATAAAATAAATCAAACGAGTCTTAAACATAACATCAAGTTTCAAACACACGTGAAATAAACACACCAAACGAGTCTCAAACATAGAATCAAGTTTCAAACACACATTAAACAAACCATACTTGTCTTAAATATAAAACAAATCAACTTAAATCAAACAAATTTGTCTTAAAATTTTACTCGTCATTCGGTGGTGGTGGTGGTGGTGATGAGTGTGCCGGATAGTCAGGAGGTGCCATATGTGGTGGCCACTATGGTGGTGGGTACGGATACTCGGAGTACTGAGGATATAGAGGAAATAACACCTGATTCTCCTGGTTGATGTCCCACCGAGAGTAGAGATCATTCAATTGATTGATGTGAGAGGCGTGTTGGTGCATGTACTGTTGTGTGTGTTGGAACCCGCCGACGAGATAGTTAGAGCAATGAGCAATGTAGTCGATGGTTGCGGGGTCGATTAACGGAGGTGCTGGTAAGCGTAATAGGGGCTCGTTGAGTGGTGGTTCCTCTCCCCCTCTCTTCCTCCGCATCCTCCGCTTGTGGTTCCTCCCTAATCTTGTACCGATCGATAATGGAATCCATATTAGGCCCCATTGGACTCTTGATCGTATCCCTTTTCGAGCGTGGTACCCCCGTATTTGTACAAAGACCGGTAATGATCGACGGATATGGCAAACCGTATCGTTCATTAGTATAGTCGAGTTTCTTCACCCAAGTATAGATGAAACGACCGACGTTAATAGAATGGCCTTTAACAATGCAGAACAACACCTGGATACGATCCTCGTCGAGAGTGGTGAAGTGCTTGATCTGATAGAGACGAGCGCAAACAAAGTAAATCCACGCTTTAGCGATCCTGGTGAGTTGGTCACGTTTGAGTACCCTTTTTCCTTTTTCAGTGACCCAATCCTCTCCCGGAATGCACAACACCCGCGACATCTCCTCATGGCTGCCACTTCTTAGCCATTCTCGATAGCCCTCGTTCTCGAAAGGCAAGTCTGGGGTCCCACGAAAATCGTTGATAGCTTCGACACTCATATTGAACGGTTTCCCAAGGACCATCACAACATCACGTTTGGAGTCCGGCAAGTTTGCGTAGAATTCGTACACGAAGTTGACGTTCGCATGGAACTCGGGTACAACACAGTACCTCCCCCAACCATGACCAACTATGCTGTTGCGGATTAGCTTTCCTATATCCGGCGTATTGCTCACATTTAATCCTCTCTCAAGGATCACGTTACGCGGTAAGATTTTGTCATAGCGTTCCTCCGCGACCTTGCTAGTAAAGATACTCGAGTTGTATTCCTCTTCGGGAGACTGTTGACGAGGTCGCTTACTTTTTCCTTAACTCTGACCTCTGGAAGAGCTCGGAGCCGTGTAGCCCACCGTATTTTTAGTTCGACACATTTTCAAGCTCCTACAAAACATAATCATAAACAATTCTACAATTAACATAACCATTTTAAATACTAACTATGTCACACATATAACAAATTATATATCAATTTCAAATATATATATTTAAACATGATAAATTCATAAAACAATTCCAACAATCACAAATTCATAAACAATTCGACCAATCACAAATTCATAAACAATTCGATCAATCACAAAGTCATAAACAATTCAATCTCAACATTAATCAACATAACCATTTTAACCACTAACCTATGTCAAACACAATCCGGATATTTCAATCTAACTCAAATTCTCATTCAAATTCATTCTAACATAAATTCATTCATATGATGTCAAACAAAATCCTAATTTCGTGTTCTAAACAGAGAAAATCAAACAAAACCCTAAATTTGTGAATTAAAAAAATCAAACAATATGCAATTCGGGTAAACAACAAGAAATCCATACCAACAACACGAAATTAAATCAATAACCACCTTAAAAAAACTTTGAAAACCATACCTTACAATGTTTAAAAGAGAGAGAGGCGGCAAGATAGAGAGAGAGGCGCGAGAGAGACGGTCGGCGAGGACTTGGCGAGAGAGAGATGGCGGCGAGGACAAGGCGACGGTGAGATTTGGGGCGGCGAGGGATTTTGGAAGAAAAAACTGGACATATACGGCCAAAAATGGTTGTCTCGCGTGTGGGTATTGGAAAAAATGAGAAAAAAAAAACTGAAAACGGCCTTTCATAGTGAAAACCTAAAATGCATCGCCGCAGCGAAAATATCTCTTCGCCGCGGCGAGATGCTCCTACAATGGATATTATAACCGTTGTAGGAGCTTCTTGCCGCGGCGAGACAGTTTCTTAAAAAACTGCTTCGCCTCGGTATCCTCCTCGTCGCGACGGAGAATATTTCTAGCCGCGGCGAGATTTATACCTCGCCACGGCGACTGGTTTCTACAACGCTTTTATTAAGCGTTGTAGAAACCAGTCGCCGCGGCGAGGTATAAATCTCGCCGCGGCGTATTACATCCTTCTACAACGCTTTCACTATGCGTCATAGAAAGTTCTCGCCGTGGCATAAAACACGTGGCGCCGCGGCGAGGATTCTACAACGGATTGTCTAAGCGTTGTGGGAGATCTGAAATATATTTAATTCTACAACGCTTAGCCAGAAGCGTTGTAGAAACACCCAGTTTCTACAATGCTTATCCATAAGCGTTGCAGAAACACCAAGTTTCTACAACACTTGTGATAAGCGTTGTAGAATCCCTAGTTTCTACAACACTTATTTTAAGCGTTGTAGAAAGTGGGTTGTATAATCCAACATTTCTAGTAGTGTTTGTCAAGGTGAGAATAATCTCACTGCAACACAGATTAGTTCAAAGTAAAATACGATAAGTATATGATCTGAATGAGTTAATAATATTTTTTTTATTGTTATTATGTGATTGTTGACATATGTGTGGTATGGTATGATATGATAAATTATTAATGATATGTTATGTATGCAGAGTTTATGATATGATATGGTATGTAATGATATGAAATGATATGATATGGTATGGTATGGTATGGTATGATAAATTATGAACGATATGTTATGATATGTTTAGTTTATGATATGACATGCACTACTACAAAAATAGGATTCTACAACGCTTAAAAACAGTTGTAGAATGATTCTACAACACGCTTCTTAAGCGTTGTAGAATCCTACGTTGTAGAAGCTTCTACAACGCTTAAAAATCCGTTGTAGAATCCAACAGCTTTCTACAACGCTTAATTATCCGTTGTAGAAACTAAGCTTCTACAACGGATTCTTAAGCGTTGTAGAAGCTTCTACAACGGTTTGAATCCATTGTGTAATTTTTAAATATTTTCAAACATCTCGCCGCGGCGAAGTATATTTCTCGCCGCGGCGACATATTCTACAACGGATCTTCAATCCGTTGTAGAAGCACGTCGCCGCGGCGAGGTACGTTCCGAGCCGCGGCGAGAACATTCTACAACGGATATTGAAGCGTTGTAGAATCAACTCGCCGCGGCGAATATTACACTTCGCCGCGGCGAGAAATTCGCCGCGGCGACGTCAAATCTTAGCCGCGGCGAGATTATTCTACAACGGATTATTATGCGTTGTAGGAAGGCGATGAATTTTTTTTTAAAAACTCGCCGCGGTGAAGAAAAAATATCGCCACGGCGAGACTAAGATTTCTAATTTGCCTGCTCTTGGTATCTTGTCTCGCCGCGGCGAATAATATTTCCCGCCGCGGCTCGAATTACTTGCCGCGGCGAGGATTCTACAACGGATAGTGTAAACGTGGTGAAAAATCTAAAATTTATGTACTTCTACAACGCTTAACAAAAGCGTTGTAGAATAACTAAGTTTCTACAACGCTTAGCTGTAAGCGTTGTAGAAACACCGAGATTCTACAACGCTTAGCCATAAGCGTTGTAGAAACACTATGTTTCTACAACGCTTATGTGAAGCGTTGTAGAATCCCTAGTTTCTACAACGCTTATGTTAAGCGTTGTAGAAAGTGGGTTGTATAATCCAACATTTGTAGTAGTGATGGTATGGTATGCTATGTGATGATATGATATGGTATGATGTGTTATGTGATGATATGTTATAAATTAGAATACTTATATCATGTTCTTTTTCTAGTCATGTTATCATGTTTGTTGTATGTCATACGTCATTCGTGCATGTAACGAAAAAAAAGTGAAAAGATAAAGATAAGCAAGGGAGTCGTACCGCCTCGAGCTACGGAGGTCTTAAGGAGAATTTCTCGAGCCGACTTACGGGCCCAAATGGGGAAATTTCTCGGGCCGAGGCCCTAATAAGTTTATAAGATAGAGCGAAGTGTGGGACTTTGTAACCCCATATCTTCGTCTCTAAAGTGTGCACTGAAATAGGTACGACTACCCTAGGGGCACCCCGAACTAAAAGTTAATAGAATCAAGAAAAGAAAGATCAAGTCATCAATTAGTTTTAAAATACTAATAACCGGTTCATGCATTGCATACTCTTTTTATTTTGTGAGTTTTATATTATTCTCGCTGAGCGTAAGCTCATCTCTTCGGAAAACAAATATACGTCTGTATTGTAGGTAAACAACCTATGAGCAAGTGAGGAGGGTGGATCAGCAGCGACGATGGTGAAAGGGTTGGGTTATGGTTGCCATTTTCGAAAATAAAAGACTTCCGCTTTGCTTTCAGTTTTTCAATAATCCAAACCCAAGGTTTTATTTTTCATGGTTTAAGTTATGCTTTTCAATTCCGTTAAAGGTTACGACTTTATTTAAGGTATTTATTTACAATGGTATTTATTTAAAAGTAAGATAAGTAAGATGGTCCGAAAAGTCGGGTTGTCACAGTTGGTATCAGAGCAATGAACCTACGACCCCCTTCGCTATCGAGCATACGGCTTCCCCCTACTCAGGTAAGTTAGTATTTTTTTTATATCTTAGTCGTTTTTTTTACTTAGATGGAAAACGTTCAAGCTGATCGTGGACGAGGTAGAGGAAGGTCACGAGGCCGATGTATACGAAGAGGCAGAGTTGCCGCTGATGTCTCAATGCAAGATGCTCATCATGCCGGTCCGTTTCCTGAACAACAGGGAGCAGCATAGAATCCCAACGGTCCAAACCCCGGACCTCAACCAGCGGCCCAATCAGATCTTGCGGTGCTCGTTACTGCATTGTTGCAACGCCTCGAAGCTCAAGAAGTGGAGACACAAGAGTTGAGGAACCACCTCCCCCAAGTGAATGGAAATGTGCACCACCAGCACCTCCCCAGAATGTACCTCAGTTGTTGTGACTGATGATATTTTCGAAAGGTTCAGGAGGATGAGAGCTCTAGATTTTGAAGGATCGACTGATCCTTTAGTAGCTGCTGAGTGGATGTCAGACATGAAGAAGATCTTCAACGTCATGAATATCTCGGAATTTGAAAAGGTCATATGCGCGTCTTTTGTTCTGAAGAAGGATGCACGATACTGGTGGGAGACAGTAGCAGCTAGAAGAGACACACGCGCTACGTCTTGGGAAGACTTCATCGATGAGTTCAACAGTAAGTATTTCAACAAGCGAGCGATGAACACTCAACAGAAGGAGTTTGCGGAAGTGAAAACGGCCAAAATGAAGGTCTGAGGCGAGAGGAAGTGGCAAAACTGGAGAAAGAATTCGAAATGAGGCTTTTATAGTGAAGACCTAAAAATTTTACGACATTTCGCCGCGGCCAAGGCTTACACTCGCTGCGGCGAAACGTCGTGGTTTTACAGTTCTAACACATGTTTCCACAACGGGTTATTGTACCGTTGTGGAAACATTTGGCCGCGGTGAGATGATGCATTGGCCGCGGCGAGATTAAACAACGGGTCACAATCCCGTTGTTTAAATTTTAAATTTTCTTTGAATTTCACAACGGGACACCTGTCCCGTTGTGGAAACATGATGATTCCACAACGAGACAATAGTCCCGTTGTGGAATCATTAAGATTTCACAACGGGACTTTTGTTCCACAACGGGACAGTTCCGTTGTGGAATATTCGTTGTGAAATCTAACATTTGTAGTAGTGGGTGGGAATGAAGAAAGGGATACATGTACAGGGGAGAGAGAATCAGGAGAAAGAGCGGAGAAAAAACAACGTGAAAAGGAAAGGCAAGTTCGTTGAAGTCTAAAAGTATTTATAATACTTTTCGAAAAAATAAAACTCTTACTAATGATACTCTTAAAGTCTTAATCTCTTATTTCTTTACCCTCTAAAAATCAGGCCCATACCTAGTCGGACTAGGTCTCATTCCCGTTCAAATAATAAATAAAAAACAAACTACTTCCTTCCTTAAAGCAAGTCCACGCACGTAACAAAGTAACAACCATCAGATAACTAAAATAAAAGAGAGTTATGTACATACGTATATCTATATATGTATGCTTTTACGTAGATGACAATATATATATTGGACATAATAATTATTATAGCAAATTTAGTGCACGATATACTCTATAGTATATGCTAATATATATATATATCACCTCTCCTTATTTACTTATATCAAAACTCAAATAAAATTGTGGATTATATCCAAAAAGATTATTACGGGGTTTCACAATCTCCCCTATTTATTTGAATTTTCATCTAAAAAATTAAAAAGAATGTCAAGAAAAACAATAAGAACTCTTACTTTGACATAGTAAATTTTTCTAAAAAGATCGAGGTATCGCGATCTCATGTCTTCTTATTGTTTCCAAGTAACTTTTTCTATCTAGTGATTCCACTATAATACTTTTACCAATGGAATCATCTTGTTCCTTAAAACTTTCTCTTCTCAATCGAGGCTTTGGACAACCTTCTCTCCATACGTCAAGTCTTCATGAACGTCGATAGGTTCTTGATTTAAGTCGTGCGTCTGGTCTGGTTTATACCTTTTGAGCATCAAAATGTGAAACACATTATGGACCGATGTTAATTCAGGGTTCAATGCTAAACGGTAAGCCACATTTCTGATTCTCTTGGTTATCTCGAAAGGACCAATGTATCTCGTACTTAATTTTCCCTTATTTCCAACCTCATCACGTGTCACGACCCGCGACCGACAGCTCACCCACGAACCACGACTGATCAACTCAAATCTGAACATAACTCATAATATAAACACATAAATTAGACATAATATCTCATAAGATTACATAATAAAATAGTTTGCGAAAATTCGGGGAAATTTTTCGCTTTTATAACTTAGAATCTTATAGCGACTCCTATACAAATAGGTTACAGAACATTTTATCAGAAGACACTAACCCCGGATTAAGAAACCCCATAGCCCATATGTCAAGGCAATACGCGCTCGGTCTCGGTCTTCAATCTCGTTTCCCGCTTACGAGCTTATATAACGCGTTTGAGATATTGTACTACTTTTAAGAAGACCGAATCTCCCACTTGAAACTCCAGTGGTCTCCTTCTCATATTCGCATAGCTCTTATGTGGGCTTTGGGCAGTTCTCATCCTGTCTCGTATCCTCTTAATAGCCTCTGTCGTGTCTCGAATAGAATCTACCTTTTCGAGACTATTTTCTCCAACTTCAAACCAATGGACTTGGGATCGAAATTTTCTCCCATAGAGTACCTCATAAGGAGCACCACCAATTGAGACATGGCAAATGTTGTTGTAAGGAGAACTCAATGAGCGGGAGTCTCTGATTCCAACTCCCGCCGAAATCGATTACACAAGACCTTACAATATCCCTCCTTGCACATGCGGAAACACCCATCCTTCTTATTCACGAATAAAACAAGTTCTCTCCATAGTGAATGACTTGGGAGAGTGAATCCCATATCCAACAACTCTTGAAGTTGTGTTTGCAGTTCTTTGAGTTTGGCTGGCACGGTAGGGTGCCTTAGGGATGGGTCGCGTACCAGGTAGTAATTCAATCTCAAAAGAAATCTCACGCTCTGGAGCTAAGCCAAGTAATTCTTCAGGGAAAACATCTACATAGCGTCTCACCACTGGCACGTCATCCAGATTTGCTTCTACTTCCTTAGTCTTGTCCACAATTGATGCTAGGAATCCATAGCAGCCTTTATCTAGCAATCTTCTAGCCTGTAATGCACACACCATCATCGACAATCATATACCCGATTATTCTCTTCAAGAAAATCCATTCCCAAAATGGCATCACTGTCTTTCATCTCCAGGACAATGAAATCGATCTTTAACTCATGACCACTAATTATTATCAGTATTGTTTTTAAACAGTACTCTTGTGACGACCCGACTTTTCGGACCATCTTACTTATCTTACTTTTTAAAGTTTAGAAAATTCTTTAGAAAAATGGGAGGATATTTTTATAAAAAAAACACATCGTACAAAGGCAAAGCAAAATTTTAAAGATTTCAAAAAGAAACAAAACATTAAGAAAAATTTAGATTGCATTTAAAAAAAATTAATTAGAAAAAAATACTTAACCAAAACTGAAAAAATATGAAATACCAATTTTAAACCAAACATAGCAGCAATAATACTAAAACATAGTCCATATTCTAAATCTCAACCAAATTAGAAAACTCTTTGAAACTTCATAACTTTGAAATAATTGAAAATAAAAACTTTAAAAAAATTATTTCTAAAACACTTGTAGCGGAAGACGTATTTCTTAATAACGAAAACAAAAATTTAAACTTTATTTCTTAATAACTTGTAGTGGAAGACTTATTTTGTGAATGGAAACCATGACACAACCCTCTCGCTAACGACGCCGTTAGTCTGCCCTGCTCAGTTCCTTGTAAGTTGTTTACCTACAACAAAGATGTTTATTTTTTTCCGAGGAAGTGAGCTTACGCTCAGCGAGAATAATATAAAGCTCACAAAATAAAAAGAGTAATGCAATGCATGAACCGGTTATTAGTATTTTAAAACTAATTGATGACTTGATCTTTCTTTTCTTGATTCTATCAACTTTTAGTTCATGGTGCCCCTAGGGTAGTCGTAACTATAAAACTTGATATTGAGAACTTTTTGTGAAGGCACCACGGCCAAAACAAAATCGGAACTATTTAGTAATAATAAAACAAGTATAACATCTTACTTGAAAAACTTGTGAAAAGCTGGTTTGCGAACCGATCGTAAAATAATCAGAAAATATTATGTATAGCATGAAAATATTTTTCGATTACTTTTTTAAAAAGAAGACCTGTAAAACTAGTGTTTCCAAAAGAAACAACGCAGAAATAATAATATTTAAATCCATAATAAACGTTTTAAAGTCTGCAAATAGGAAATAGGCCAGACCATTGAATCAGGTCTGCGCACTGTGCTACCGGTCGTTTTCGGGATACCGGAAATTCAAAAACGATTCGAGGCCGGCCAGGCTTCGCCGGCCGGAAGCCCAATTGGCCCTAGCCCATCAGGCCCGAGCGCCCTGACGCACCCACGGCCCGGCAGGGCCTGCGCGCACGCGCCTGCGTCCCCGGCCCAGAGGCCCCGCGCGCGTGCACCCCCGTCCCCGGCCCAGTGGGCCTGAGAACGCGCCCCAGCGCGCCCGACCCTTGCGCGCTCCCACGCCCCGGGCGTCTCGGCCCGCGCGCGCTCCAACAACCCGGCCGAGCACGCCTAATGTCTCGGCCGGACGACCCTGCTGCCCCGGCCGAGCACCTCTGCTGCCTCGGCCGAGCGCTCCTGTTGCCTCGGCCGAGTGCTCATGCCGCCTTGGCCGGGTGCCCCTGCTGCCTCGGCTGAGCGCCTCTGCCGCCTCGGCCGGGCGCCCCTGCTGGCCCGGCCGAGCGCTTCTGCCGCCTCGGCCGAGTGCCCCTGTTGCCTCGGCCGGGCACAGCTGCTACCGGGCACGCCGCGCCCGGCCAAGTCTCACGCCTGGCGCGCCCCGCGCCCGTCCAGACGACGCGCCCTGCGCCCTCCTGGGCGTTGCGCCCCGCTCCCGACCACCCGGTGGGCCTCAAGAGGGGCGGCCCAAGGCCCCCTCCAACACTATAAATACCTCCCCTAGGGGGAGGGAAAGACACACCTTTTCTCATTGGGAAATTCATACAACACTTCTCTCCCACTCGAGAATTCTCTCCTCTCCCGTGCTCTTGTGACAATCCAAGAGCGCGCGCTCCTCCTCCCTCGGCTTAGAAATACAAGGACCCCCCTCCACGAGAGGGAGCGCGCTCCTTTTCTGCGACCCGAGCTTCTACAGTACACACTGCTCTCCTGCTTCTTGGCCATTGAGCTAGAACTCCGAGCTACGAGGCAAGCGACCCCTCTAAAGTCTTCACTAGAAGCTACGAGCCGGGTCCTACTCTAAAGCCTTGGATTCTCAAGCCTCCGAGCCCAAGATAGCCCTCAACATACAAATGGAACTACGTTCTGACCTGATCCCGACTGAAGGGTACATAGGCAGCCAACCTTTGGCAGGGTCACACCCCCCAAAACACACCTCAGGGTCTGGAGGGTGCAGCTCGGTCTACGAGCTCCCATTTTTGGCCCTGGCGCGGTCACTTGGTCCGGCCTTGGATCGAACCTCCCGAGGTATTTAATCGTTGTTCGTTTTCGTGCGACAACATTTTGGCGCTAGAAGGAGGGGTCTTCCCGACTTACACAGCCCGAAATCCCTTCTACAGCTCGACGTCTTTCTTCTCAACCCGAGAAAGACATGAGTGGTCAACCACCCGTTCGTTTGGAGGGCGTGAATAACCCCGAAAACGTAACTGGAGTGAAGAAATACTTCCTGCACTCCCGAGCGCAAGGCGATGAGGAGTCTCTCAATGACGAGAGCCATACTCCCTCGCCCCATCCACCTCAGGACAGTCGGGACGACCGCATCCTTGAGATGGAGGAGAAAATCCGCCAACTAAAGATAGCCAATGCAAGGTACCACCGCCAACTGGCGGGCAAGGCGCCTGCACAGGGCACCCCCCACGGGGAGTCCGAGGACCTCATGGACAAGGGACATGATTATGACCCCGACTATGAAGGCTTGGAAATTTCAGCGGACATCGAGACTTCTCTCAAGCCGGTCCGTCAATCCCGCCGCCTAAAATAAAGGCAATACTGATCTCCTCTCAAGAAGAGACCTCCCGATGTTCAGCCCATGACCGACTCGGTCAAAGAGGCGATGTCAGGGGAGGTCCAACGACTCAGCGAGTGAGGCGTGTGGCTCGAAGCTCACGGCCCCATACCACCGGGCCGGACCTTAGAGATCGGCTTACCGCCCAACGGAACGACCGTGGCAGAGACCTCCGAGAGAGGCTAAGTGCTCGCAAGGGTCACAACCCTGCGGCCCCAATCAATGGGGACCCTCGCACGGCTCAAGGGTCGAATGAAAGGCGCCAGGTGACTCCTCCTGAACAAGGAGTGACCCTCAACACTGGCCTCGATGTCGTCACCATGATTCACAATCTTCGTAACGAAGTGCGTGACCTGCGTGAAGGAGGCTTGGCCAGTGATACATACGGGGTCGTAGAAGAACATTCCTCGCCCTTCACCGCCCAAATCCCTGCTGAGGTGTGCACGGGAAACTTCAAACTCCCAAATCTCCCACCCTACAATGGGAAAACTGATCCCACGTATGACATCCAACATTACGAAACTTGGATGACGATGCAGGGCGTTTTACCTAGGGCTCTATCCCAGGCTTTTAGTCTTACCCTCACCGGACCCGGTTTTGAGTGGTTTAAGAATTTAAGACCAGGGAGCGTCCAATCGTTCAAAGACCTGAAGGACATGTTCCTAGCACGATTTGCTACATCGATGGTCAAAAAGAAGACCAAGATGTACTTATGGTCAATCAGGCAAGAGAATAATGAGTCCTTGAGACAGTATCTCACCCGATTCACCACAGAATCAAATAAGGTTCACCGCTTTGACGACAGTGACGCAATTACAGCCATCATCGAGGGCTTGCGCACTGGAGACTTCTTAAAGTCCGTCATCGGCAGAGTCCCTTCTACGATGGCCGAGTTAATGAACCGAGCCAAAACCTTCATGGGGCTGGAAGATTACCTTGACGGCCGCAGGAGCGGTAACCAAAGCTCTCGCCGTCGCGATGAGTCCGGCAACGAGCCAGGTAACCCCCGCAAAAGGGTGAACAAGGGCGGTCAAGCTACCGATAGCCGACCCCCTATGTCTCAAAAGCCGCGCCTTGCGCGCAATTTTAGAGACTACTCGAATTACACTCCCTTGAACGCCCCGGTAGAGCAAATCTACGCTGTGGCGCGTGACAAGTTCACCGCTCCGACTCCAATGAAAGGCGGCCTCGCATCTCGCGACCGGTCCCGTTATTGTGAGTTCCAGCGGGATTACGGTCACACGACCGCTCAATGCTTCCATCTTAGGAAGCAAATTGAGACATTAATCCAGAAAGGAGAGCTCAAAGAGTTTGTCCTTTGCATGGTAGGAGCTGCAGCCCCCACCGACAACTGGTCACAGCCTGAGAAAGGTGGAGGGGCCACAACCAATACCAACCGCACCGCGGTCGCGGCTACGGCCGATGCGCAACTCCATGTCGTCACCACTATCCTAGGTGGCCTGCAAGACGGGGACTCGGCCAGGCAGAGGAAAAAGCTCCTCAGAGCTGCCTCTCACGAAGGCCTTGCCGGGCAGGTCAACCTCACCTAGGAGGAGGCTAAGCGAGTTGTGCACCCGCACAATGACGCTATAGTCCTTAAGGCCCAGGTGGCCAACAATTTAGTAAAAAGAGTTCTTATTGATAATGGCAGCGCAGCCGATATAATCTTTAAGACCACCTTAGAGCGCATGAAGCTCGGGGGGCTCCGCCCTGTCCCGACTCAGACCCCTCTGTTTGGGTTCACGGGAGAAAAGGTCATGACTGAAGGAATCATTGATTTACCAGTCACCTTCAGAACTATCGGAGGTATCGAAGTCGTTCACATGGTCCCCTTTCTTGTGGTTGACCAGGAGTCGCCCTACAATGTTATCATTGGGCGACCCACGTTGAACAGACTAAGGGCCATCACATCCACATATCACCTACTGGTGAAATTCCCCACAGAAGAGGGGATTGGCGTCATGGCTGGCGATCAGACCCAAGCGAGGATATGCTACGTCCAGGGCGTGGATGGCAAGCCCGCTGAAAAAAGGGTCAACACGCTCTAACAACTAGAGGACGACTACCCGTGTGATCAGAAAGACGCACGGCAGCTCGGGGAATTAGACCCCCGCAACGATATCGAGATGTTGAAAGTTGACACCCCCGATGATCTCACTTCGATCGTTCTCGACGAAGCTAAACCTGACCAAGTGGTGAAGATCGGTGCACAACTCCCTCTAGCCATCAAAACTCAACTCGCGTCCTTCCTTCGGGAGTTTAAGGATGTCTTTGTGTGGACACATGCAGACATGCCTGGTATAGACCTCGATGTGATTGTGCACCGGCTGAATGACGATAAAACTATCGCTGAAAAGGTACAAGCTAGACGCGCGTTCAACCCTGAACGATACCTAGCAATAAACGAGGAAGTCGAAAAGCTTCTCTCCGCCGGTTTCATCCGAGAAGCCAAGTATCCCAAGTGGGTGGCCAATGTGGTCATGGTCAAAAAGCCTAATGGGAAGTGGCGCATTTGTATAGATTACAAAGATCTTAACAAAGCCTGCCCAAAAGATTTCTTTCCACTCCCACGCATCGAACAACTGGTCGATGCCACGGCGGGACATGAACTGCTAAGTTTCATGGACGCCTACTCGGGCTATAACCAGATACGAATGCACGAGCCCAATCAGATCAAGACGACCTTCGTCACTGATCGCGGCCTCTACTGCTACAAGGTCATGCCTTTCGGCCTTAAAAATGCAGGAGCTACATACCAACGATTGGTAAACCGGATCTTCGCCGACCTAATCGGCAAGACTATGGAAGTTTATGTGGACGACATGCTCGTTAAAAGCCTACTGGCTACCAATCAGGTAGACAACCTAAGGGAGATGTTTTTAATCCTCCGCCGGTATAAAATGAAGCTCAACCCCAACAAGTGTGTGTTCGGGGTCGAATCCGGGAAGTTCCTAGGCTACATAGTTAGCCGACGAGGTATCGAAGCGAACCCCGAGAAAATCAAGGCCTTCCTTGACATGAAGTCTCCGCGACGTGTCAAGGAAGTCCAAAGTTTGACCGGTCGAATTGCCGCCCTCTCACGTTTTGTGGCCAAAGCAACCGACAAGTGTCAACCATTCTTCAAAGCAATAAAGAAGACGGACGGCTATATATGGACAGACGAGTGCGAGAAGGCCTTTCAAGTAAAACGTCGGCCTTCTCGGCGTGCCGTAAGACGCGTAAAGGCGCATGTGAAAGACGTCTCCCGGGACACATGTAAGACGTGTAAAGGCGCTGCCTCAAACCCTAACAATGCCAAATTTGAGCCAAACAAATGTTCGCTAGCCTCAGGGCACGAACACCAAAGACCCCGGCCTAACCCGGCGCAACGGGGTTTAAGTAAAAGACGTCGGGCTAACCCGACGCACCCGCGTTCGCTTGCTCCAGGGCAAGCGAACCCAAAAGACGTCGGCCTAACCCGACGCACCCGCGTTCGCTTGCTCCAGGGCAAGCGAGCCCAAAAGACGTCGGCATAACCCGACGCAACCCGCGTTCGCTTGCTCCAGGGTGAGCGAACCCAAAAAGACGTCGGCCTAACCCGACGCACCCGCGTTCGCTTGCTCCAGGGCAAGCGAGCCCACAAGACGCCGGCATAACCGGGCGCAACCCGCATTCGCTTGCTCCAGGGTGAGCGAACCCAAAAAGACGTCGGCCTAACCCGACGCACCCGCGTTCGCTTGCTCCAGGGCAAGCGAGCCCAAAAGACGTCGGCCTAACCCGACGCACCCGCGTCCGCTTGCTCCAGGGCAAGCGAGCCCACAAGACGCCGGCATGACCCGGCGCAACCCGCGTTCGCTTGCTCCAGGGTGAGCGAACCCAAAAAGACGTCGGCCTAACCCGACGCACACGCGTTCGCTTGCTCCAGGGTGAGCGAACTCAAAAAGACGTCGGCCTAACCCGACGCACCCGCGTTCACTTGCTCCAGGGTGAGCGAACCCGTAAAGACGCCGGCCTAACCCTGCGCAATCTACGCTCAGTCACTCAAAAGCACGAGCCCAAAAGACAGCGGCCTAACCCGGCGCAATCTACGCTCGGTCGCTCAACAGCATGAGCTCCTAAGTCGTTGGCCTAACCCGGCGCAATCGACATTCGCTTGCTCCAGGGTGCGAACTCGAAAGACGCCGGCCCAACCCAGCGCGACATACACGTCCAGTCGCCGATGGCACGAACGTAGAGCCCCCGGGAACTACCCGGTATGACCTCTTCGATCGCCGAAAGGCACGAAACGAATTCGCTGGGCCACGGCCATATTAGGCATGCTGAATCGTCGGCCTAACCCGACAGGCCGATACCACCGTTCAAACACGGGTCGGCCAATCGCCTAACTGGGCACAAAAGCCCCCTCACTTCGAACGTTTAAACGACGACGAGTCGTAACGATGAAATGAGCGGAGGATGAACCCCAGTTAAGGACACAAAACCTGCCAAAACTATTGGTAAGGATACAAGCCCTTCGGGCCACGTTAGCCCACGAAGAAGGCGCATGCGAGCGAAAAATGCTCAAAAAATGAGATAAGCATTCAACATGAAAGCAACAAAAGTATCTCATAAATAAAAAAGAGTCGTAGCTCTAAATCTAATGAACACGTGCTGAATAAAAAGTGCGTAGGAAATAAATAAAATCCTGAAAAAAGGAAAAGAAAGCAAAGTGCTAAACATACGCGCTAAAAAAGAAGCCACACGGCTCAAGCAGCACCCTCATCTAGCAAGGGAAACAAGGTGTCGAAGAAGTCAAAAGTTACCCCCCGGGCCTCATTCTCGGTCACAGTCACATCCCGACATTCCACCGCTCCGGCACGACGGGCCTCCTCGGTCCCTATGTCGTAGTCATCCTGCAAGTCGGACGCTCTTCGCTCCGCTTCAGCAAGCTGGGATGAGAGGCGAGCATTCTCCTCCGTCAGAGAGTCATGCTCGCGCTCCGCCCGAACACGCGCCACTTCGCTCGAAGTAAGCTGGCGGTGCGACGTCTCCAAAGCATCGGATCGAGCATCCAGTTGCCTCCGAAGGTCGGTAACCTCAGTGCGAAAAATCTCCACTGATCGGGTCGCCACCTCACAAGCTCGCCGTTCTTCGGTGAGCTCCCCCGCCATCTTGGCCACCGAAATTTGGGCTCCGTCGCGCTGATCCCGTGCGATTTGAAGTTCCACCTTAGCCTCACGAAGCTGGTCTCAAAGTGTCTCGGTCTCCGCCCCCGGGTGCGAACCTCGCTCGACCTGAGCCAGCCTAGCCTTCGTCCGAGCAAGCTCCTCCTGGGATATCCCCAAGCGCCGGATGAAGTCGTGCAAAATCCTGTCGCTCCGCACGGCCCTCACATACGCCTGCGACGACAAAGAGCAAGGGTTAAAACTAAACCTACGCTTACGACAGAATAAACAGAAATACTGACCCTCTGAGCGTCGGTAACCCCCGCCTTAAAGAAGGCAATGTCGTTCTTCGACACCACGCCCTTCCACCAAGACAGTGGGGATCCCTCGAGATGACGGAAGCAATCCCCTCGAGCCTCTATCACCTCCAGCTCCATCGCCGAGTTCGGCCTCTTGGGTCCGGATCAACTACACCAGCGGTCTCAACACGCTCTCCCCTCGCCTTGCGGTCAGCGACCCTAGACCGAATCTTTGTCATCGACTCAGGGTCCCGAGAAGCGAGAGCCAGCCTCCTAGCTCGCCTCTTTGCGGCTACACAAGGCAAAGCAACGAAGGTCAGGTTCCTGTGAAACAAAAAGTTTTACAAAACCATAAAAGTTACCTCGAGAAGCAGGAGCGACTGGTTGAGCCTCGGGACTCGGGGGCCTACTCGCCCGACGCGCCTCCTCGGAGCCCGGACCAAAGGGTGGGAACCACCCGGTAAGCGCCATCAGCTCGGGGGAACGGAACCGTTCGCCAGCCTTGCGGGCTTCCGACATCCCCGATATCTCTCTCACAAAGGGGAGCTCCGCTGCCCCCTCATCCGCTGGAAAATCGGCCAAACGACCGAAGCGAAGGGGCGCCTCGCCAAAGGCATCCGAGGTGACCCACACCCACGCTTGGCAGCTAGGCGGGTCACTATCCTCAACCAACCTCACGTTGCCCCGGGCACGGTCCATATGAAACCCCGGCTGCCCTGGCGCCGGGAAGACGGCAACCAGATTACGGAAGTCGTCCACGGTCATGGCACGCGGCGTCTGGCAGTGCCACTCCATAAAGCATGTAGCCAACAAGTGATAGAGTGCCGGGCTCATTTGACACGCATGGACCCCTAGTCGGGTCAAAATCTGCTGCACGATCCTTGGGAACGGGAGGCGCAACCCGCAGACGATACTCCCGATCGTCACGGCCGCGTACCCGTCCCTTGGACGAGAGGGCCTGTCCTCGGGGGCAGGTCTAAGCAACCTCACCGAGGGAGGGATGTTATACGTCTCCCAGAGCGTGCTGAAGACTCGAGAAGTGAGCGTGCTCGCCGCATCGATTCCCCTGCAGTCTAGGCCGACGGGGGCAACAGAGTCGCCTACTCCGTACATGCGAGTCCTCTCCAGAGACCTGGCATAGGTGTAGCCCGAGGCCTCCGCGGACTCGAAAGCTGACCAAGCCGTCTCCAACACTTTTCCGTTACGTTTCTCCTTCCTCCTCACGGGAGGAGCCTCCAAATCCTCTTCGGGGCCTTCTGAACCCGACCCTAGGGGAACGTCGGAATAAATCTCGTCCAAAAAAGATTCGGACGGCACTATCGAAAGCCCGGCACCCGAGGCATCTAAATCGGACGCCCGGGGAAGCCCGGCACTCACCACCGCTTCACCTCGCTGCTTGAGCAAGGGGGCGTCAAAGGACGCCTCGCGGGAAACGAGGTTGATCACTAGCCGTGACGAACGCGGGTCCATGGACCCTTCGTTCTCCCCTTCGGGGCCGCACCTGGTAGGTAGGCCACACCCTGGCCCTGCCAGCTCGGCTATCGCTGCGACGTCGGTCTCCAACTCCGCGAGCCATTTGTCGGCCGCACCAGAGTCTTCCACGACAAATATGGGAACCCCGTCGAGTTCCTCAAAGGGACCCTTAGCCGCCCCCCCCCCCCCCCCCCCCCAAATTCTGGGAGAGGGCAGGAAGAGTCAACCTTGGGATCATCAACGACGGAAACAAGCTCACTCCCCATTAAAAAAGGGTAAAAAAGTCAGCTGCCCAAAGAGAATTTCAAACTCAAAGGAATTTTCCAATTACCCAAAGGCTGCCAGGTGTGAATAGAAAGGGAGGGGGCTCTCCTATTTATAGGAGAAGAAGGAGCAAACCCTGCTCCTTCCCCCCCTCCCCCCCCCCCCCCCCCTCCCCTTGCGCGCGCGACACAAGGCCCGGCCCGCATGCTGGCCTCGCGGGCGCACCAGTCCGTCGGCGCCAGGCCGCGCGCGGGCCTTGCTGCCCAGCTGGCCCGGTCCGACCCCCCAGGGTCCGGCCAATAAAAAAAAGGATATGCGTGCGTACGGTCACGCATGACCGAAGGTAAAATGACCTCAACGCCCTTTCTTTTTCTAAAGATCACGACTTACGTCCTGCAAGCCGTAAACTTGGGGGGCTAATGTTACCGGTCGTTTTCGGGATACCGAAAATTCAAAAACGATTCGAGGCCGGCCAGGCTTCGCCGGCCGGAAGCCCACACTACTACAAATTTGGTTTTCTGATGCGCATGACTATCAGGTGCGAGTAGTCGCACCTAAAAGTCGCATCTAAATGACTTTCGGGTGCGACTAGTCGCACCAGATTGTCAACCCGAAGTGTTAAAAATTTCGCTAAAATTGTTTTTTGCTTTTGAGTATCGGGTGCGACTAGTCGCACCCGAAAGTCATAAAAACTATCAGGTGCGACAAAGTCGCACCTGATAGTTTCAAAATTTTAAGCGGGCCAATTCTCCTCCTCATTATTTCATTCAGGATTGACGTGGCATCCTGGGTTATTTTTTTTTAAGATATTATCAGGTGCGACTAGTCGCACCTGAAAGTTAGGTTTTTCTATAAAACAAAATCGTCTGCACTTCGTCTTCCTCATTTCAACAGCTGATTTTTGAAAAAAAAACCTTCTCTCTGTCTGCCACCTCCGCCGCGCTCCCCCGCCGCCAGCAGCTCCTCCACCAAGCCGCGCGCGCCACCAGCCACGCTCCGCCGCTGGTGGGACCTCCGCCGCCGCCGCCAGCAGCTCCTCGGCCACCAAACCGGTATTTCTCTCTCTCCCGCTCACTGAATTCGCTCCCTCTCTGCCTCGCTCTCTCTCTTAGTGTTTCTCTCCCTCTCTCATAGCCTCGATCGTCGTCCCGTGCCTCCGGACCTCGCCTTGCGCACAGCCCCGGCCCCGCTGCCGAGTTCCTGTCCTCCGAGTCCCAGCCAATAGCCGGAACCTGCCCTGTTCGGTCGAGCCCAATTCCTCTCCGACGCAGGGCCGTTAGTCGCATCGACGGGGTGACCTTCCTTCTCCGAGAGTCCCAGCCAGGTTCGTTTTTTTTCCTGTTTAGGTATTATTAGTTTATATATTGTATGTAAATATATATTGTATAGATTTTATTGTATATTGTATATGTGTAATTAGTATATTGTATATTGTATGTTTAGTTTATATTTGTTAGGTATTAATTTGTATATGGTGTTAAGTAATTTTAATTAGACTAAGTTTATATGTGTTAGAAATTAATTTGTATATATATGTGTAGCTTAATTAGTATTAATTTGATAATTTACATGTTTCGTAATTTTGTGAAGTTTAATAATTCCATTAGTTTATGTTAAAAGTTTAAATTGATTCTAACTTAATTAGTATTAATATGATATCTTTAATTGTTTAATAATGTGATTAGTTTAGGTTAAAATTAAGTTTTCATTGTTTTTTGACATGTTTTGATATAGTTTGTGATATAGTATAGGTTAATGTTTAGTTTAAATTTTTTTTTGTTTTAATTAGTTTTGATTTATTGTAATTTATCAATTAGGAATTGTAATTAGTCTAATAATTACATGAATCGGTTATTTAGTTTAAAATTATTTAATGAAATTAAAATTGTAATTGTTACATGCTACTTTGAAATTGATTAGTAATTGTAATTGATAATGTCACATGTTTAATAATTTGATTAGTTTAGGTTAAAACTAAGTTTTATTTGTGTTTTGTAGCATGTTTTGATGTTTTGTGACATGTTTAGTATAAAATGAAGTTTAGGTTAAAATGAAGTTAATGAATTTGTGATTAGTTTCATTTGATTTAACATGAAATGAAATTGTAAGTTTAAATAAGAAAAATAGTTTGTGAAGTGTTTTGATAGTTTGTGATATTTTGTTTATTTGGCTTTTTCCTATATAAAATATTGTGACCGAACCACGGAGGTTCGGTGTAGGGCTGAGCTAATTTGTAGGATAGTTCTGGATGGTTTGTATATGTTTTTAAATAATTTTGCAGGTTTTTGGTTTGTCAGTATAATAGGGGAAACTCTGCCGAAATTTCGGTAGATTTTCGAATCAATTAGTCTAAAAACTCCGAACTTATTCAATCTGAGCTCAAAATAACATACAATTCATAATCTCTCTTTTATTTTGTTCTCCGTCGTCCTTTATCAATAACTCTTCAAAACTTTCATTTCTCGCTCTCATTCAGCGAAATGTCCAATCCAAGTAGAGATTGGATCACGGAGAATAATCGGGTGACATTGCAGTAAAAAACCGGTGTTAATGAGTTTATTCGCGCTGCAAGAAGATTCCCTAACAAAAATGGCAAATATCCGTATCCTTGCAAACCTTGCAACAACGTGAGATGGCACGACATCGGGGTCTCAGGAATCATTTGCTGAACAAAGGGTTTACCCCAGGCTACACAAAATGGTATCATCACGGCGAGCTCGAGCGTGTCGTCCTTCCTCATGAAGAAGATTCCATCGGAGGAACAGATCAGAGAGGTGGAGGATATCAGGGATCACGAGGATTTCGACGATGCTACGGAGCCGACCCAGAGCGAGGTGCGTGCAGAGGAGCAAGTGGAAGACCTCTTCGCCGAGTTGGAAGCAGAATTGTACCCTGGATGCAAAGAGTTTTCTTCTTTGTCGTTCTTGGTTTCGTTGATACACCTCAAAGTCATGAACCATTGGACGAACAAGTCGTTCACAGAACTCTTGCAGCTCTTGAAGAAGTCTCATCCAGCTGGTAATCGAATTCCGGAGAAGCATTACGAGGCAAAGGCGAAGCTGAAGCGTTTTGGCATGGGATACGAGATGATCGATGCGTGTATTAACGACTGTGTCCTATTTCGAAAAGATCTCGCGGAAGTCGACGTGTGCCCAGTATGCAACGAGAGCAGATGGAAGCCAACTGGGAAAATGATATCGCAAAAGATTTTGCGATATTTTCCCCTGAAAGATCGATTGAAGCGATTGTACGCGTCTCGACACACGTCGCTTCTGATGCAGTGGCACGAAAGAGATCGTGTCAGGGAAGTTGGTGTTCTACGACATCCTGCGGATGGTACGACGTGGAAAAACCTAGACGAGAGATACTCAGGCTTTGCTGCAGAGCCTCGAAACGTGCGGCTTGGACTAGCTGCGGATGGATTCAATCCGTTCGGAGAAATGAGTCTATCGTACAGCATGTGGCTTGTGGTACTAACTGCGTACAATTTGTCGCCTTGGTTGTGCATGAAGAAAGAGTACTTGATGCTGACGCTTTTGATCACAAGGCCTCACTCACCAGGAAAGGACATGGACGTGTTCTTGCAGCCACTTGTCGAAGAGCTGAAAGAACTGTGGGAGACCGGATTCCACGTTCGAGATGGCGCCAACGATGAAGTGTTTCAATTGCGTACCGCGCTACTCTGGACGATTAACGATTTTTTGGCTCGATCCTATTTATCGGGATGGAGTGGCCAAGGGTATCTCGCTTGCCCAACGTGCAATCTTGACACGCCGTCTTTGAAAGTCAGAAACAGGATCGTCTACTACGATCATCGTCGATTCTTGCGTACGCGTCATCGATTGAGAAAAAGCACTGATCACTACAAGGATCGCCACGAGAAACACAGTAAACCCGAGAAGTTGACTCCGCAAGACATACTCGCTCAGTTGGCTAGTGTGTCTTGTACGACAACTGGCAAACATGCTGGCTCCGTGGGCAGAAAACGAAAGCGAGCCGAGTGCGAACTAAATTGGGCCAAGAAAAGCATCTTTTACGAGTTGTCGTACTGGTCAGATTTGGAGTTGAAGCATAACATGGACTTCATGCACATAGAGAAGAACGTGTGCGAGAATCTTCTCGGAACCATGCTCAGCTTAGAAAAGAAGAACTACGACACGGATAAGGCGAGGTTTGATTTGATGGACTTGGGCATCAAGACCGCTCTCCACTTGAAAAAACAAGGGGATTCGTGGTACAAACCGCGATCATCGTACACCTTAACCCTTGATCAGAGGCAGCGATTTACCGAGTTCCTCCAATCTGTCAAATTCCCAGATGGGGTCGCTGGGAATTTGAAGAAAAATGTGACTGCTGATGGAAAGCTCACAGGTTTGAAATCGCACGATTGCCACGTGATCTTGCAGAGGTTATTGGCTGTTGGTATTCGTCCTTTTGTGCCAAAAGAAATACATCAGACGATCTCCGAGCTTTGCAACTTTTTCAAGCTGATAAGTTCGAGAACCTTGAGAGTAGAAGATCTTGAAAATGCGCAAGAGCCTATCATCGAGATCTTGTGTAAGCTTGAGATGATATTTCCACCAGCTTTTTCACGATCATGATTCACGTGGCGATTCATCTACCAGAGGAAGCGTTGTATGGCGGCCCAGTGCATATGCGGTGGATGTACCCATTTGAGAGATACCTTGGGACGTTAAAACATTTTGTCAAAAATAGAGCTAGACAAGAAGGCTCTATTGCGGAAGCTTATGTTGTAGAAGAAGCTCTAACGTTTGTTGCAAGGTATCTTAAAGATAATAAAAGTGTCAATGAAGTTCAAGTGCGAGAGCTCTCTGTTTTTCGATCCGAGATGTGTGTGCCTTATGGGATGATGAAGCCGATAGTACTAGACGATGAACAAAAAGAGAATGCGGAGTGGTACATCTATACCAACTGTCCTGAAGTGGATCCATATTTGACGTAAGTTATCGTTGAGAATGTGTTTCAATTCATTCTTTTATATATTGCTATTGAAGTAATGTTTTTAATAACAGTGAGCATTTGGATCTCTTGAGCGAATCTGGAATTCGCGATATTGAAGCGGAGCATAGAAAGAGGTTCAAAATTTGGTTTGAGAAGAAGGTAATAACACAATATCAATGCAATTTTTTGATAAACGCACAAGTGCTAATCAATGCTTTCTTTCGTAATCAGATTTTTTATATGAAAGCTAGTGGTTCTGACGTGTCTGACGAGCTCTATTCGCTTTCTATCGGTTCCTTTTATGTCGCCTATCAATATCCGAGCTGCTTTGTAAATGGCGTGAAGTTCATCACTCGTCGTCGCGATAATCAACGAGTCACTCAAAATAGCGGTGTATGTGTGCTTGTGGATGATTTCACTTACTATGGTCGAATGGAAGACGTCATCATCGTGAACTATAGGCATAACTGTAGTGTTGTATTGTTCAAATGCATTTGGTACGGTGACAAGTATCATGCAAACCGACTAGTGCACACCGATAAGACTACTGCAGAAACAAGTGCTTATACTGCAAAACAGTGGTTTAAAGAGGAGCCGTACGTACTCGCGACTCAAGTCAAACAAGTTTTTTACATCGAAGATCTTGTTAAAGGCGGCGACTGGGAAATCGTCCAGGAATGCAATCATCGAGGGATTTGGGACATTCCTGAAGTTGACCCCTCCAACTCAGCCTCGATCCCATTGACTATAGAGTTGTCAAACATCGAGCGTTTGAATCATCGACACGAAACCGATGAAGCTGAGTTAGTGACTGTCGTTGACGATGATGAAGAAGAAGATGAGGAAAATGAGAGACGGGTCTTTTTTGAGGGAGAAGATGTTGATGTCGATATAGAGGATGATATTACCATTATAGGCATAGATGACGATAAATAAGTAATATCTTTTTTGTATGTTTATTTACTATAGTATGTAACCACTGTTTTCCTCCGCCATATGTGAGGTTTGTTAATAATAAAAGCCGTGGTTTCGTCCACGTTTTTTTAAACAGAAAACTAATATTTATTTACTAATATTGTTCACATCTTACAGGATGTCAGATGCATGTGGAGATGAGTCTCCGCTACACCGTTCAGGAGCAGGTGGAGGTGGAGATGAGTCTCCGCTAGAGACAACGGGTTCCCAAGGTCTTAAGAAAACAAGGGGACGAACAACCGGCTCTACTTCGGCAAAAGCAGCACTTGGGGTACCCGATGCGAAACTTGTTAGGTATGACCCAATCAACCAAACCTTCTATCAGGACGTAAGGAAAACAACAAAAAATGTAGGAGTATTCAACAACCGCGTCGGCGTTTTGGTGAAAGTTCATATCCCGGTCACACTTCGTGATTGGAACGAAGTGACGCCCCAGATGTTGGGCAATATTCTGAGCGCACTTCATTTCGAGTACACTTTCGTGTACAAGGATGATGAGATCGAGGAGCTGCTTCCGGCGGATTGCTTTCGTAACCCGCCAAAATATCAGATACGATTAGTCTCATCTGATTGTACTGTAACCCGCCAAAATATTAGGCGGGGAATTACTATCAGGTGCGACTAGTCGCATCTGATACTTTTCCCGCGAAAGTATCAGTCGCATCTGATACTATATATCCCGCTTTAATATCTGATTTTGGAGTATATTTAGGTGCGAATTTTGGTGCGACAAGTCGAACCTAAAATGTCGCACCTGATAGTGATGACTTTCAGGTGCAACAAGTCGCACCTAAAAGCATCAGGTGCGACTATGGTGCTTTTTTTTGTCGCACCTGATGCTATATTATGTACTAGTGCCAACGGGCCCCGGCCCATCAGGCCCGAGCGCCCTGACGCACCCACGGCCAGGCAGGGCCTACGCGCACGCGCCTGCGTCCCCGGCCAAGAGGCCCCGCGCGCGCGCATCCGCGCCCCCGGCCCAGTGGGCCTGAGCACGCTCTCGGCCCTTGCGCGCTCCCGAGCCCCGGCAGTCCCGGCCCGCGCGCGCTACAGCAACCCGGCCGAGCACGCCTGCTGTCTCGGCCGGACGACCCTGCTGCCCCGGCCGAGCGCCTCTGCTGCCTCGGCCGGGCGCCCCTGCTGCCCCGGCCGAGCGCTCCTGTTGCCTCGCCCGGGTGCCCCTGCTGCCCCAGCCGAGCACCTCTACTGCCTCGGCCGAGTGCCCCTGCTGCCCCGGCCAAGCGCTCCTGCCGCCTCGGCCGAGTGCCCTCGTTGCCTCGGCCGGGCACACCTGCTGCCGGGCACGCCGCGCACGGCCAAGTCTCACGCCCGGCGCGCCCCGCGCTAGTCCAAACAACGCGCCCTGCGCCCTCCTGGGCGTTGCGCCTCTCGCACCCCGCTCCCGGCCACCCGGTGGGCCTCAAGGGGGGCGGCCCAAGGCCCCCTCCAACACTATAAATACCCATCCCCCTAGGGGGAGGGAAAGACACACCTTTTCTCATTGGGAAATTCATACAACACTTCTCTCCCACTCGAGAATTCTCTCTTCTCCCATGCTCTTGTGACAATCCAAGAGCGCGCGCTCCTCCTCCCTCGGCTCAGAAATACTAGGACCCCCCTCCACGAGAGGGAGCGCGCTCCTTTTCTGCGACACGAGCTTCTGCAGTACACACTGCTCTCTTGCTTCTTGGCCATTGAGCTAGAACTCCGAGCTACGAGGCAAGCGACCCCTCTAAAGCCTTCACTAGAAGCTACGAGCCGGGTCCTACTCTAAAGCCTTGGATTCTCACGCCTCCGAGCCCAAGATAGCCCTCAACATACAAATTGAACTACGTTCTGACCTGATCCCGACTAAAGGGTACGTAGGCAGCCAACCTTTGGCACGGTCACACCCCCCAAAACACACCTCAGGGTCTGGAGGGTGCAGCTCGGTCTACGAGCTCCCATTTTTGGCCCGCGCGCGGTCACTTGGTCCGGCCTTGGATCGAACCGCCCGAGGTATTTAATCGTTGTTCATTTTCATGCGACAACACACTGATTTCAAAATAATCGGAAAATATTTTGTATTTCATAAAATATTTTTCGATTTAGGGATATATATAGAAGACATTTAAACCTAATTTTTTCAAAAAAAATCGATGCAAAATAACGATCTTTGAAACCACAAAAAGCGTTTTAAGAAACGATGTTTATTGAATCTGAACCAGATAGAAGAAATACATACCTTTTTTTCAATGATTGAGTTGTCTATCTAGGGTTACAAATTTTCAAAGAAAAAGCGAAATGGAAGAGAGAGGACTGAGAGAAAGCGTTAAAAAAAAGATTGGATGTTATATATGAGATTTTATTAAACTCTAAAAGCCCAAACCTAATGCTACTTCTACTCTTAACATATTAATTATTACTATTATTATATTTGTATAAAACATACACGCACTGATCATATATATAAGTAATAATATATGTAAAGTATGTATATATACACACACACAACTTATATATAATATATAACTTAATATATTATACCCATATTTTGTAATCTAAAGAGTATATTAAATTCAAAAAAATATCATAAAGCATACATAAAAGAAAAACTTCAAAAACTACCACATAAATAAATCATTCACTACTATTATACTAAAAAAAATAATACTAATGTCACTCGAACACAATTATTGTAGCCTTTTAATTAAGCTTAAAATTTGGGATTTCACAATCTCCCATACTTATTAGAATTTTCGTCCCGAAAATTAACAAGAAAGTTGAGACGAACAGTAAAAACTCTTAATTGGAAATACTAAGTCTCTTTAAAAAAACTCATCGAAATCTTTAATCTCCAAGATGATGAAATCGATCCTTAGTTTTGACCACTAATTATTATAGGTATTTTTTTAAGCAGTACTATGATAATAATAAAGCATTACCGGATGGTAAGGCTGTACATAAAACCTTTCTAGTTTTCACTAGACTATAACCAAAAAAAAATTTCCAACTCCAACAAAAAAAAGGAGTGAGTAGTACCAGAGTCAAACAATACTAAGGCGTCATAACAGAGTGCTACTACATCTGAGGTACTGGCTAGGGCATCACTTTGGTTTAGGCGTAGATGTGACCTTGAGGTGGTTGTCGTGTTTGAGTTGAGGTGTTGCTTCTAGTCGGCCTCGGAAAATCTGTGGCCCTTCAATTTGAGCTTGAATGAAGTTGAGTCTCCCATTCTGATTGTTCTACTCAAAATTATGCTTCATACAATTTTTGAAGACGTGTCCTGGCTGATCGTACTTGTAACACAGTATACTGTCCATCTTACATTCTCTTAGGCGCATCCTCCCACATATGTTGCACTTCAGAAATGACTCATTTTCTGTCTTGACTTTGTAATTGGCATTACCACTATTTTCAGGATGGCTCTTCTTCTTCACATTTTCATTCTCGAGATATTGCGCCTTGCCGACTTGGTTGTTGAAGTGAGGCTGGTCGGACTTCTTATTGTTGCATATTCCTCTACTTTGAGTCTTCTCTTCCTTTTGTGCCTTGATGTACTGGTCTCGCTCCTCCTTCACTTGAACCTAATGGTATTCAGTACACATTGCACATTCGAGTCAGTCTGCAACAGTGGATGGTGGATGACTTCCACTATCAATTGCAAGAGCTAGTTCTCTGGTCGAAACATTTCCGTCATCTTTCGAACTCTTTCTGACTCGGACGGAACCAGGTGAGGGCATAATTTTGCCAGCTGGTTGAACTTCCTCACAGCTTGAGTCACAGTCATCTTGCCTTGCTTTAACTCCGTAAACTCCTTTTGTTGAGTGTTCATTGCGCGCATGTTGAAATACTTACTGTTGAACTCCTTGATGAAGTCATCCCATGATATAGCGCGTGTGTCTTTTCTAACTGCTACTGTGTCCCACCAGTATCGTGCATCCTTCTTCATAAAAAAAGACGCGCATATGACCTTCTTGGGATTCTCTGCTGCTCCCTATTGTACGGGAAACGGAGCGGCATGATGAGCATCTTGCACTAGGACATCAGCGGCAACTCTGCCTCTTCCTCTACCTCTACCTTGTCCACGAGCAGCTTGAACGTTTTCCATCTAACCAAAAAAACATACGACTAAGATAAAAAAAAATTAAAAAAAAATACAAACTTACTAGTAGGGGGTAGCCGTGCGATTGAATAGCAAAGGGGGTCATAGGTACGTTGCTCTGATACCAACTGTGACGATTCGACTTTACGGACCGTCTTACTTATCTTACTTTTTAAACTTTAGAAAATTCTTTAGAAAAATGGGAGGATTAAAAAAAACACATCGTACAAAGGCGAACCAAAATTTTAAAGATTTTAAAAAGAAACAAAACATTAAGAAAAATTAAGATTGCATTTAAAACAAATTAATTAGAAAAAATACTTAACCAAAACTGAAAAATATGAAATACCAATTTTAAACCAAACATAGCAGCAATAATACTAAAACATAATCCATATTCTAAATCTCAACCAAATTAGAAAACTCTTTGAAACTTCATAACTTTGAAATAATTGAAAATAAAAACTTTAAAAAATCTATTTCTAACAGACTTGTAGCGGAAGATGTATTTCTTAATATCGAAAATAAAACTTTAAACTTTATTTCGTAATAACTTGTAGCGGGAGACTTATTTCGTGAATGGAAACCATGACCCAATCTTCTCGTTATCGACGCCGCTAGTCCGCCTTGCTCAGTTCCTTCAAGTTGTTTACCTACAACACAAACATATATTTTTTTCCAAAGAAGTGAGCTTACGCTCAGCGAGAATAATATAAAGCTCACAAAATAAAAAGAGTAATGCAATGCATGAATCGGTTATTAGTATTTTAAAACTAATTGATGACTTGATCTTTCTTTTCTTGATTCTATCAACTTTTAGTTCGTGGTGCCCCTAGGGTAGTCTTACCAATTTCAGTGTACACTTTAGATACGAAGACATGAGGGTTATAAAGTCCCACACTTCGCTCTATATTTTAAACTTTTTAGGCTCGGCCCGAGAAATTTCCCCATTTGAGCCTCGGCCCGAGAAACTTCTCCTTAATACCTCTCGATGTGATACGACTCCCTTGCTTATCTTTATCTTTTCACTTTTAATATTACGTTACATGCTGATATGACATGTACATAAAAAATTTCAAACATATGCTCATACAATACAATACTGATATGAAATGACCCATTTTCTATCTTGACTTTGTAATTGGCATTACCACTATTTTCAAGATGGCTCCTCTTCTTTCCATTTTCATTCTCGAGATATTGTGCCTTGCCGACTTGGTTGTCGAAGAGAAGCTGGTCGGACTTCTTATTGTTGCATATTCCTCTACTTTGGTCAGGCCTGCTCGCTGTCAAGTAAAGGAGGCTCCCAATCATGCTTATGTACAGTTTTGTGTCAACCGGCTCAGCTCCATCTTCTTTGGAGAGTTTGATTGTGGCAGAGGCAGGAGTCCTCTTTGGTTTCCCAGACGCGAGACCAAATTTCTTCACAAGTTCCTCGGCATACTTGCTTTGGGATAAGAAAATGCCTTCTTCAATTGCTTGATCTGAAATACCAGGAAGTATGAGAGGTCTCCAACCATACTCATCTCAAACTCAGATTGAATTTGATCCACAAAGTGGTCCACCATAGTCTGGGACATCCCTCCAAAGACTATATCATCCATATAGATCTGAGCAAACATCATCTCTGAACCAGATTGTTTGATGAATAGAGTTTGATCCTTCACACCTCTGACATACCCCTTTTGAGTGAGGTATTCTACTAGACGCTCATACCAAGCACGAGGAGCTTGCTTCAGACCATGCAAGGCTTTATGAAGTTTGTAGACATGATCTGGAAACTTAGGGTCCACAAACCCCTTAGGTTGTTTGATGTAGACCTCTTCATTGAGTATACCATTCAAGAACGCACTCTTGACGTCCATCTGGAACAATTTGAACTTTTTGAGGCAAGAAATACCAAGAAGGAGGCGAATGGCTTCGTGTCTTGCCACAGGAGCAAGCTTCTCATTGAATTCCAGGCCCTCGATCTGAGAGTAACCCTGAGCAACCAACCTAGCTTTATTCATTGTGACATTGCCTAGAGCATCAGACTTGTTCTTGAAGATCCATTTGTATCAATAACATTTACCTCACGTGGTCTAGGCACAAGCTTCCAAACTTCGTTCCTCTCAAACTAGGCAAGTTATTCTTGCATAGCAATCATCCAGAACTCGTCACTGGCAGCCTCAGCGACATTCTTTGGCTCAATCCTGGATGTGAAGTACGCATTGCTTATCATCTCTCTGTAGTTCATTGGTTCCTTTCTCCTTTTGATGACTCATTCGTGTAGGTTACCGATGATAGCCTCTGCAGGATGATTCTTCTTCACTCTGCTCGAAACTTCTTTCACATGAAAGTCAAATGTAGCCCTTTCCTCTGCTACAGCGGAAGCATCATCAGTATCTGAGACATCCTCTCGGACAATGATAGGAATTTCAGGAGAGTTGCTAACTTCATCTTCCTCAGAGACAATGTCTTCATCATCAACCACCATATTTCTTGATTCCATAATACATTGAGTCCTTTTGTTGAAGACTCTGAAAGAAGCACCACTAGAAGTATACCCAAAGAAGATGCCTTCACACTCTTGGCATCTAACTTCTTCTTGGGTTCCCTGTCAGCAAGGACAAAACATGTACTGCCAAAGATGTGAAAATACTTAACATTGGGCTTCCTCCCCCGCCAAATTTTATAGCTGGTGCAGGACATGCTGGGACGAATAGACACGCGGTTGTGAATATGGCAAGCACTATTAACCGCTTCTGCCCCAGAAGCGATAGGGTAGAGATTTCGCATGAAGCATAACTCGAGGCATTTCCTAAATTGTCCTATTTTTTCTTTCCACAATGTCATCCGGCTGAGGAGTGATTGGAGCTGAGAACTATTGCATGATCCCTTGAGAATTGCAGAACTCAAGAAATTTGTTGTTCTCAAACTCTCTTCCATGGTCACTGCGAATCTTCATAATCTTCTCTAAAGAGTTCTCATTCTCTCGCTGCAATCTCAAACTCGGAGTATGGAAAGCGTCAAAGGCATCAGACTTTTCTGTAAGGAACTCAACCCAGGTATACCTTGAGTAGTCAACAACAACTACAAGGATGTATCTTCTGCCACCAAGACTCTGAACATGCATGGGACCCATGAGGTCCATGTGAAAAAGCTCCAAAACACAAAAGGTGGTGAGAAAGTCAACTTTCTTGGGTGACACACGAACTTGTTTTCCAACTTGGCATTGACCACAGACCCTTTCTTCTTTGATCTTGAGCTCGGGTAGACCTCGAACAGCCTCTTTGGACACAAGGTTGTCCAAGCTCCTCAGATTCAAGTGCCTGAGTGTTTCATGCCAGAGATCAGTGATATCAGTTTTGCTTACAAGGCAAGTAGAAAGAGGATTCGAAGGAGAAGACCACAAATAGCAATTGTCAGCGGATCTCAGTCCATTCATGTACACTGAGTTGTCCTCGCGGGTGACAAAACAGTCATTTTTGGTGAACGTGACCGTTAACTCTTGGTCAGTACCTATAGAGCCACCTCCAAAAGTGACAGGTCCCTTAGAGCAACTCGTTATGTAGTTGATAAAGGAGCCGTCTCCTGTCATGTGTCTTCAACACCCACTGTCAAAATACCAGTCCTCTCAAGAAGTAGCCTTGAGAGAGGTGTAAGCAAAAAGAGCTCTATGATCTTGCTTGATCCTCCATGCTTACTGAGCTGAAGAGTGAGGGGACTCCTTCTCAGATCGTTCCCTCAGGTCCACCTTCAACTTAAGAAATCTGCTATGGGCATAGAGAACATTTTGATCGGTGTTTTTCTGTTCTAGAAATCTGCCATACAATGAGTAACAGAACGGGCGGATTGTTGTCAATGGTGCCCACAAGAAGAGTTATAGTCTTTACTTTTGTACATTTGATGTAATAAAGTCTCACGAAGACTCTTGCTTGTAATTTCTTATTTATTAATAAAAGATGAAACGTTTATTAATTCTTCCTTGTCTAAAGCTTTATGATAAAACCTTAGTCTTTAGTCCATAAACAAACCTAACAACATATGAAGAGACAAATGTAGATTTGCATGAACAAACTCTTCATGGTTTGCTTAAAACAATATATTCGCAATCTAAGGATCAAAGGACTATTGATCTCAGTACGATTGTTAGGAGAATCTATGATGTCTGGTTATGTGACATTGAGAGTTGGGGACTCAAACCATTTAACCTCTTATGTCTCGAGGTCACTACGTATGAATTGCATCATGCTTACCTCGATCCTGAAATGAGACATGCCGTTTCATAGCTTACGTATTCTCATTTAAGAAAGTCAGAGTTCGGATTCACTATGTGATTCTGAACATGACCTATTGGTGAAGTACTAAGTTATGAAGATGTCATGAGTAACTTTGTGAAGATCTCATAGATATGGAATTCATGTACAAGATTGTTGAAATGTAATGTATATCACATCATGCTTTGTTTCTTGGAATGTGAATAAATGAACTGGCCAATGTCCAAACTGAGTCTTGACTCTTTTGGATGAAACAATGTGACTTGTTAGCTACTCCTCAATACATTGTTTCTAACTTATTCACAAGCGACAAAGGAGTTGAGGAAATAACAGCTAGAAGGGTAAAAAGGTAATTTTGTAAATCCAGACTAGCTGATGATATTCATGAAGGGTAAACATAGATAATATTCACTAGATAAACTCATCACAATTTAGTTGAATTCTTGAGTAGAAAATAAATTCATTTGAACCGAGAGATTCTCGGTGTCAACTCTTTAGTGGAGTCAGTTGACATTAAGCTAAACTTGGAAAAGGTTTGTGAACTTTTGAGTCCAAGTATTTGAGCTCAAACTTTGTTCATTTGGATCCATGAGGTCACTATCACAAATCATATCGATTAGGAATAGTTAAACTAGAAGCCAAGTCAAAACAAGAACGAGACAAATTTTACGAAAATTGTCTAAAGGGTAATTTTGTCTTTTTGGACATAGGATGAAATGAATGTCAATAAATTTTTTGACATTGTCATATGATGACATATTATCACTTGGCCATAACAAGTTTATTGGGCCTTGTGGATTTATTTCATTTTATAGAATTTTACTTGAAAATTCTTAATGGGTCTTTCTTATGTTGTCATGAACAAATGAAGAAACATCTAGAAGCTCCTTCTAGATGCTCTTGGCCGCCCAACACCCAAAGAGATTATTTTGTGCATTAATGTATGAAGATACTTGCCAAAAGAAAAAAAGGAAACAAATTTCCTCTATGAGGAAAGGGGGATTTCGGCCAAAGCAAGAGGGGAAGCAAAAGAGGAAACAAATCCAAGGCTTCTAGAAGCCCTATTTGGCCGTGCGAATGAGGAAGGAAGGAGAGCAAATTTCGCTCATGAATATGTGATATTCTATAGAAGAGGAAACTACCTTATTGAAGGTAAAACCTCTTCTATAAATAGAGCCCTCATTCCTCTCATTTTATTCACTCCAAAGTTTTAGAGATTGAGAGCTTCTCTCTCTAGCTTGGTCGCCCCCGCTCCCTTTCTCTCTCTAAGTTTTCTTTCATTTTTGTTTTGGCACCTAGGTCCACATTTGATCTAGTGTTTTATCTCTTTGACTTTGAGACTTGTTCTTGAGTCGTCGTGTTTAAAAGTGCCCACACACTAATTCCTTTCTTTCTCGAGTGATTATTGTGATAGAACCTTTCGTGGTTGCTCGAGTTCCCGAGGAAAGAAAAGAGACGTGCTGCGAGGGGAGACGAACGTTTCGACCATCCTAAGGCTTCTCAACGTTCAAGCTTCTCAAAGGTTAGTAAACATAAAATTCTCATTTATAGTTTTAATTTATATGTACTTGCTCTTTGTCTAGGTTAGTAAAAACGTTTTACTTGTTTTAAAAAAAAAAAATTAAATTCCGCCGCTTGCTCGAAGCGTTAAATCTTTTCTTAAGCCTAGATCAATTCCAACACGGATATGTCCATATTTTCCACAAAAATGACATCTCCAGTCAGTTTTAAGAGCTGACCTTGGTAACACATGACTTGAAGTCTTTTGAGATGTTGGAGACACATTTCGCACATTGACAACAGGTACTTGGGAAGGAAATACAAAGACTGATTTCTGAGAAGAAGAGGAACCAAAGAGATACCCAAGACCTCTATGTCTATATGAGGGCTGACCTGTCTTCAGAATTTCATTCAGGTTAGAGGTTCCTGAGTTAAACATCTGAACTGACTTGGTCGTATTCCCCAGGTCAGCGTTGAGTTTAGAGATTTGCTTCTTCGGACTCCCAATGACCTCGAGCAGATGAGATTTCTCACCCAGAAGCGATTCAATTCTTGTCTTCAGCATCTCAGGAGAGTCTTTCTTCAGTTCTTCAATCTCCTCAAGCAAGCTGGTTTGCTTATATTCCAATTCTTCTGTCTTCAATTTGTGCTTGAGGAATGCATTAGACTCATCTGCCCACTTGACAAATAGATTCTTGTAAGCCTCTAGTAAGACCTCATCACTTAATTCTTTCTCCACTTCTCCAGAACAAGACTTAACACTTTCAGATGATCCTGTCTGAGACATGATGACTTCATAGGCATGCAGAAGAAATTTGTCACTAAGTTCCCCACTTCCAGCTGACCTAAAATCATTTGAGCACTCAGAAGGAGCCAAGGCAACTTTCCCTTTATTCTCCTCTGATGGAACCTCCTGCATGACAGAACTTCTTGCCATGAAGGCAAGAAAGTTGTTGCATCCTTCCTCTCCGGCATCACTACCAGATTCGCTTTCTTCATGGCTAAGCGTGGAATTGTAGTCCTTCTGCTGTCGTCTTAGATAGTTTGGACACTCAGCTTGGATGTGACCAAAACCTTCACACACTCTCTGCATTGAATGCATTTTCCTTTAAACGCATGAGAGGTTCCCCAATCCTCTATTCCCTTTCTGTTGTAATTTCCAGGTTTATGCCCCTAGGATGTCTTCTCTTGGTTGAAGGGTGCAGTTAATTGCCCTGAGAAGTTAGAGGATCTTTTCTCGAACTTTTTTATAAGCTTCCCATAATTCTTGACCAACAAGGCCAAGGACTCCTCGTAAGATTCTGATGATGTCTCAGCTTGAGGAGACAAAGATTCGGGGGCAGAGGACTTGAGAGCAGAGCCCTTGATTTCTTCTCTGAGGACCCTGAGAAAGACATCTCGTAGGTGAGTAAGGACCCAATGAGTTTATCCACCTTCATTGCAGATGTTTCATGCACTTCATCAATGGTGGTCACTTTGATCTTGAATCACTCAAGAAGAGATCTCAAGATTTTCTTGACGAGCTTGGCATCCGACATGGGTTCCCCGAGAGAGTGAGACTCATTACAAATATCTCTAACTCTCACATAGAACTCACTGATGGTTTCATCCTCATGCATTCTCATGTTCTCAAACTTGGTGGTGACAAGTTGTAATCGAGAATTTTTTTTACTTTATCAATCCCCTCAAAAGTTGTTTCAAGGATATCCCAAGCCTCCTTGGCACTCTCACAAGTATTAATCAACCTGAACACATTTCTATCAACACCATTGTAGATGGCATTGAGAGCTTTGGAATTAAAGAGAATGGTTTCATCTTCTGTGGGACTCCACTCAATCTTGGCTTTCTTTACAAATGTAACACCATCCTCCAGTTAAAAGACACTAGATGTGGTAACCACAAGTAATAAAAGCAAGTAAAAGACACTAGAAGAGGTAACCCAGTTCGGCCTCAATTGCCTACTCTGGAGGGATTTGAATCCCAGTAAAAAGTGTAACTCCACCAGACAATAGGATGAGTACACACGGGAATACAATGGATGATCACCTTCCACCATTCCTAACTCCAAGCTATTTCCATGGAGTCACTAAACTGGGCTCCCCCTAGATTTGAGCTCCCCTCACGTTTCACTCTTACACTTTCTGGTGTATCAATGAATATCAATAACAACAGTAACAACAACGACTATAAAAAGCTAGGTTTGTCGCTGATAAATATCAAAACCTAGAAAGCAAAAACCCACACACTTTTCTCTTGAAGAGATAATTTCCGCGTGTAAAGTGTGTTGCCCTTCCTAGGGTAAGATATTCTCTTTTATAAGAGACAGGAGACAAGAATGTCCTATGATAAGACACCAGGACAGATGGCACACATTGGGACGAGGACAGACAAAAAGCTGTCAGGGAGGCCACGTCGTATCCTGGCATATAAAGTGACGAAGGATGTTCAATGCGATGCAAGAAACAATACTAGGAACAATATAGTTTCCTGAACCAAAATTCCAACCTCCATGTAATAACACATTTAATGCAATTTCATACTGATTCCGTCAAAGTAGTCAATGTTTCAAGAGAAACCTCATTATTGATGGAATGGTTTGTCACCAATCTTGAAAGACCACAAATGAGGTTCGGTATAGATTATTCGGGAGTCCTAACTTGAGAGCTTTAATTAAAATTAACACATTTGATTAATAATGTGTTTACTTAGGTAAGTCATCCTGGAAAAAAGGTCAGTTATAAAATAAAGTTGATATAAATTGTCAAAATAAGAGCAATGAACACTAATTTTTTTTTTTTTTTTTGGGATGGTTAACCAAAGTGGTTTCCTTGGCTACTACAAATTGTGGATTTTACAACACTTAAAAACTATTGTGAAATGATTTTACACCACTTATGTACCGTTGTGTAATCCAGTGTTGTAGAAAGATTCTACAACACTTAAATAACCGTTGTAGAATCTTGGGGATTCTACAATGCTTAGCTAACCGTTGTGTAATCCAGTATTTTACAACAGTTAGCTAAGGTGTTATAAAAGCTTTTACAACGGTCCTAGACTGTTGTAAAATTCCTAAATTTTTTCACTTCTTCGCCGCAGCGATGTATAACTCCCGCCGCGGCGAGATCTTCTACAATGGAACTAGTATGCATTGTAGAAGATCTCGCCGAAGCGGGATTTATACATCACCGCGGCAAGGAAGTGAAAAAAACAAGAGAAATAGCTCATCGCGGCTACGTGCTATCCTTTCCGCGGCGAGATCTTCTACAACGCATATTGGTTCCGTTGTAGAAGATCTCGCCGCGGTAAAAATTATACATCGCCGTGGTGAAAAATTCCTTTTATATATCCGATTATTCGCCGCGGCGACGTGTACATCTCACCGTGGCAAATCATTACACAACAAGACTAGTCCCGTTGTGTAATGATTGAACAACATGTATCCAAATCGTCAAAAAAAACATTCATACTATCACAAAAACCTAACTAAGCAGCGCATTCAATAAACGTTTGTACATAAGTCACCCACTCTTCTGTTACTCTCTCTAAATCCTCCGGTGTATATGATTTCTTCGATATTAATTTTCCTACACCATTACCAAAAATAATATCCCGTGTATAAGAAAAAACGAAGTACCCGCATTCCGTGTTTCTGTATTGTTTCGGAGCATTGCAAGCTTTGATATAGGTTTATTGGCCGTTAGTTTGGGCGTCTTGATGCTCAAGCTTGAAATTCACAAGAATCCTATCACACGCAAAACATAAGAAAATAAACATTACAATGACATAAAATAGTTTTAAAAAAAAATAAAACTTTACCTCTTTATCAATTTGGTTAAATCGGATGGAATTTAATTCCTCAGGGGGTGGAAGAACATTGCGCTATCTTTCCAAAGGTCCATGACAACGAGCATCCATTACGCGTTTATATTGTACGGCATCAAAACTAGTTGACCATTTTTGCATTCTCGTACCACGTTTCCAACGTCCTTGACTCGTTTGGACAAATAACTATCTTTGTTGTTGGTTTTGATGTGAGAGCTTATCCCCGGATCTATAAAACAATAGTCTTGACTCTTCCGCACTTTTTGTAGTTTTGAGTGTAGATAACTAGGACAAACAAGTATTGAATTAATCAAAACATTTTTTTATTTAATATTCATATTTGAAAAAGCATATAAAAGAAATACTTACTCTATGTAAATTGTTATGGACGCCGCGCCTATTTCCTCGTATAGAAAAAATTCAAAAATATCATCAAACCCTACCGAAATGAGCTAGGTTCTAAATTCATTTTCCTCTTTTCCTAATTTTTCAGCGTCTTCTTCGTCTCTTCGACTTCTCGGACAAGTTTTCGGCAATTTTTACATTTTCTAGCTTTATCAACAAAGATTTTAATTGGGTAAGATTTCTAATCTTTCTGGTTGTTCATACGTTCATTACTTTATTTTGGTTTTATTTTATTCAATATGGATATTAAGCTGTTTAAATTTGTTTGTGCTTATGTGATGCTCGAACCTCATGTCATTCCCCAGTTTCTTAGGGTTCTAGTCCTCGGTTTTCATTTCATTTGTTCGGCGATGGGTGGTCGTAGATTACCGGATTTGGACTTTGATTACAACATGATAAAGAGATGAGAACCATATCTCAAGATGGTTATCCTTCCACGTAGGAATTCTGTCTAATTTTTTGGAGTCTTCTCTACTACCATATACCAGGGGTCGGATAGGATCAGCCGGTCATCGCGATTTTTGTAACTGAGGTTTATCATCGGCCACCAGGAATTTTCGAGTCCGAGACCAGCAAACTTAAGGATAGGATTTTCATCCTTCATCGCTATTGTGTAAGAGCTTGATCCTTCAGATTGAGGGCAAACATAAGGATCCGGGACAAGGCTCGGAACAACCTTATATGTCCGCTACTCATTCAAAGTACGCGGCTTCTTATAGTCTTATAATACCCAAGATCTCTCTGACGAGAACTAGCGGTCAGACCTTTGGAGTAGACGATGTGCCCGATGAATCCGAGGATGAGGTTTTTAAAAGACAAGAGGGTCAGTGGACAGCCTCTACGTGGACCTCCTGAGTATCAGATAAATATCTTAAGATGGTCAAAATGGACTTCAAGATTCCTGAGGGTATCATCCTCTCAGTTCTGGAGGATCTTGAGAGAGCGTGTTTTCCTCTTGAGGGCAAAGTGGCTTTTAACTGGGCCATTGTAGCGGTGATCAATGGGTTTCTTGTCCATCAGTTGATTGCTCAATTTTTGTATCAAATCGGATGTGCTCCTACCCAGTTCGTTCCCAATCTCTACCAAGTACTTATCGGGATGAATGAATTGCGGTATAAATTTTACGAAACTTTCTCTACCTTGGAGGATTTTTTGTTCTTCTACAGCCTGAGGACTAGTCCTGACCAATCCAGCTGATACTATGCGGCAGCTCATCAAGATGTGGATAAGTTGATCGTGGATCTTCTGAGCAATCAGAAGAACTTAAAAGATTCTTACGGGCGGAGGGAGCCTAGATTTACACAAATTTCTGATTCCCACCAAGTTTTCTACTATTTGTGGGGCGTGGAGCATTTGGCTATGCTGAAAGAAATTTTTGGTTGATATACATATATTTGTTTTTTCTTTTAGTTAAAACCAATTCGTAGATGCAGGTCCCTTGCCTTAGCATATCAAGGAGAGTTATCCCATGTGCTCTGAAATTCTTGCGCTAATATAGAGACGAGCACAAATCGTTCACCAAGAATGCAATATGACACAACTAATGTTAAGCGTCGGAGAGCGCCAGGGGAAACCCCTCCTCGTCCATCTAGTTCACGTTTTTTGTCCCTTCAGGCGAAGACCATGACGAACACGAAGAACCCGAAGATTGTGAGGAACCCGAAGAACACGATGTACTCGGAGGACTCTATGAACACGAAAAACGCGTAGAACCTGGAGATCGTGAGGAACCCGAAGAACACGATAAACTCGAAGGACTCGATGAATACGAAAAACGTGAAGAATTCAAAGATAGCTAAGAACCCAAAGAACACGATGCACCCGAAGAACTCGATGAACGCGACGAACCCGAAGAACTCGATGAACGAGACAAATGCGAAGAACACAAAATCAAACTATTGAAGAAGTGACAAGACGGAGGCGATGAGAATAGAAGAACTTCACCACACTCAACTTACGAGCGGTCATAGGGTCCGGTCCTAGATCAAACCACGGACGATTCTAAGTGTCAACCCTAAAAACGCGGTTAACAATAAAATTATATATGCTATAGAGATCCATCACCTTGTAAGAAAATGAAGAAAAATATATTTACATATCTCATACTACTTTTTGGAATATATATATATATATATATATATATATATATATATATATATATATATGCAGGCAACCAAACATTAAGCATATTTGCCATAAACTTATTAAGCAAGTTTTCTCTAGTCATTGTTACACATAACTTAAGTCGATTTCGTATTAATAAATCATGTTACGTGATCATTAGAAGAAAATATATTTATTTATGTTGGATGATGAGATTAAATCATTTAAAAGAAAAAAATGAACTCTATTTATACCGTTCCTCAAAAGGAGAGGGTTTTCTTTCTTTAATTGTTACTTTGAAATTATCACTTACGTGATAACTCCTCATTTATTAGATACAATTTTTACATACCTATTGTTAAATCAAATATCGTTTATTAAGAAGTATATGATCATGTATTAATCAAAACCCATGCAAAAAAAGGCATGCGGGTACCATTAGATTTTTAGGAACACAAGGAAAATGCCATTCTTCGTCAATACAACATACTTTTATTAGAAAGCATTTATAACTAGATTATATACATGAATTAAGATATCCTAAAATATAATTAGATCATTACTATTACTATGCATGCATGCTTATAAGATCAACTCAATTCCCATGCCACAAAAGGGAATGGAAAGAAAAAAGGCTTTCAAAAACATGGAAAATATCATTCGTCGACATTAATACAACTTGCTAAGAAGGAATTTATAATTAGACTATAACGAATTCATTGAGATATGATCAAAAGTTTAATTAGATTATACTATGCATGTTTATAAAATCAAACCCAAATCCTATTATAAAAGGAAGGGGTTCTAAAAGATTTTTAAAAACATGTATGGAAATGTTCTCAAAAGTTTAATTAGATATACTATGCATGTTTATGAAATCAATCTCAAATCCTATTATAAAAGGAAGGGGTTCTGAAAGATTTTAAAAACATGTATGGAATTGTTCTCAAAAGTTTAATTAGATTGTACTATGCATTTTTATAAAATCAAACCCAAAATCCTATTATAAAAGGAAGGGGTTCTAAAAGATTTTTGAAAACATGTATGGAAATGTTCTCAAATGGCTAAAAAAACGAATTTTATAATAAAAGGCAACTAGATTTTCCCTCCATGGTTTGGGCATATTTTTTAATAAACTTATCTTATTATCATCATTATTCATTTAACATGATTGCGAAGAAAAAAGGGCGATATCTGTCCAAAATACCAAATAATTAGGTCTGTATGAAAACCGAAAAATGTCAACAAAAAAAAATTATATATTTGAAGGTAAATGAAAAATATAATTGAACATGAAAAAATCAATATTTTATAAGATAATTGGAAGTGTTGGAAAATACGATAAAAAATTAAAATATCTAAAATGTTCACAATCTTGTTGGATGTGTTAAAAACATTAGATGAAAAATACAAATAAAATCTTCTCTTATAAGAACTTTTTTGTTTTATTAAACTATCGGAAATGTATACTGTTATAAGGTAATTTTTACCATATACCGAACAGGAAGGACAAGGTTATTCAGTGCCGTGTAACAAGTAAATTTGATTGAGAAGAGAGCCGACGACAAATAGAGAAACGAACAAGACCATAAGGTCCAAAGTTGGCCGAAAAAAACTGAGAAGATCGGATAAGGTGGTAGACTCAAAGACTTTTTTTTTTTAAGATGAACTTCAGTACAAGGAGTAAATTAAACGTACTATGGAAATTATGTTATGGGTGTGTGTTCGCACGTAAATATGTGCAGCCATCTTCATTCTTCTTGGCATTGTGATTCAATATATATCTATTTACTTAACATATTTGACTAATGAGTACTATGCAATTATTCTAATGCCCATGTTTGTTTCTCCATTAAAAAGTCAATGGAGAGATTGTTGTTATGTGATTGGCTATTTTTGATGAATGACAAAATTGTTCCAAGATGTCTTGCATGTTTATAACATCTTGGAAAAGTATGTTAGCCTGATTTCCAGATAGTGCCACATTTGATTAGCAGAGTATTTTGTACAAGTTATATTTTAACGACATTCGTTTTTTATTTTATCTTCATCAAATCAGTTTTTTGGCGATCTTCTCCGAAACCTTAGTAAGACATCATTTCAATTATAACATAGATATTTTACCAATACGAGCGTTTTTACGCATTAATAGTTTTCAAGAAGTGTTGTAAGAGAAAACTAGTCCTATAATTGTCCTATATAGTTAGAGAAAAATCACACAGAATATCATAGAACTTAAAACTAGTTAATAAATATGAAGAACGTGACCATAGTATCCAAATAATTGTCGAAATAATAAATTCGGAAATGATCACAAATGATTGGTACGAAGTCTCAAACTTGATAGTTAACAAAGAACCAATACATCCTGGGTGTGATCAATCTACGAAAAAGTAAAATGCCGTAAAAGACATGAGAATAAAGAACAACTTCCTAATTATCAAACGCACGACTCGTTGGAAATTAAGTAAATAAATAATATTTATTTACCTGTGTATGGCTGATTTGTGGCAACAATTTGAGTGGGGTCCACTCATCGGATTTGAATAATTCCAAGTGATACGGATTCCTCGTAACGAGGGGTATAAAATTGAATATTTGTTTGCCAAAATCGGACCTAGGATGAATGAGAAATTGATGTTCAAAGTAGGTTAAAGAAACACATTTATGTTGTGTTGTGGAAGTGTAATACCAAGAGTCCCACATTGGGTGGGGATGTGTGTTGTTGTAGTGTTTAAATACTATCCTCTTTAATTAGTGGATATCCAAGTGCAAGAGAGGAGAGTGTGTGTGGGTTAACCCTTAACCCCTCACGCGCACCGCCGCCGCTGAGCTGAGCTGAGCCGGGCCGGGCTCGGGCTCGGGTTTCGGGAATTGTCTCAGTCTTGGGATTTCTTTTTATTGCAAAGTTCACTTCCAAAAAAATGTTTTAATTCCATATGTTGGGAATTGTCGTGAGGGTTAATGCCACCTTTATTCGTGGGGTTAATGATGCCACCTTTACTCGCTCGTGGGGTTAATGCCATAAAAGGCTTAAATGAAAAACGTTGAACGGTTTTGAGAGCGTTAATGGCTGGTAACAGCCTCATCATGAACGTTGAATGCCTTTAAGGCTGAGCGGTTTTTTATGTTTCAAAACCAGACCTTTTGTTGATCCTTGGCCTATATAAAGAGGCTTCAGCTCTCATCCAGGACACACAGAACAAATCCTTCTTCCCCACTGTTTCGAACTCTCTCTTATCCAGAAAAATTCTTTTTTCTTCTCTCTTGGTGATAGTTTCGCACAGGTCCTAGTTCGCCGAGAGTCAAGCTATTGGTACTAAGCTTGCCTCTGTAGTCGTTGTATCCTGGGAGGCTTTCGCTCACGTATTCCAGCATCCGTGGGAGGGCGATAAAAAGCTTCAAGGAAACCGTCCAACGGGCCTCGACTGTTTCCTTCCATCTTCTCCGTTTTGTTTTCCGGTTGTAAGTGTGGAAATCCAACTCAAAACCAATTGGTATTAAGTGGAGGGTCCCAACCAATATATAAACAGATGCCCATTTACACACACAATCAATGTGGGACTCATTTCCCACTTCAATACCCTCCCTCACGCGTAGCGTGGTCGGGCAGGGCAGAAGAGTAATCCCACTCACGCATGAGTGGGGCCAAATATGCGTATGAACGGTCAAGGCTCTGATACCATGTGGAAGTCCAACTCAAAACCAATTGGTATTAAGTGGAGGGTCCCAACCAATATATAAACACATGCCCATTTACACACACAACCAATGTGGGACTCATTTCCCACTTCAATATTAAGGTTTAGCCGGTTTTTATTTGTAATTTGTTGTTTCCGTTTCATTTTCCTTCCATGCAATTTATCTTGTATTTTTGTCAATATTAATATAATATTGCTAACACGACTCATCATAATATTCATCTATCTTTAGTATCGTCATAGATTCTTACTGTCTTTTCTTGCTAGACTCTTCATTTTCTTGAGTCACCCAAATCGGTGTAATTGAGTTCTTTTCACTGTAATAATTGTTCTAACATTTTGTCATTAATCAACAACTACTATGCTCGTATTCTGGTAACACTATATATATTTATCTAAGAAAGGTCATTAGTTTAATATATACTAACACTAATTACAGATAAATATGAACATTAGTTTCGGTATTCTATATGAACATTTGACTTTAATAAATATTGGCAATATAAAAAAATTAAAAAAAAAATTTATTTACATTAATCAAGTCCTCAATATGGTAGCCCTTCTATTTATATATGTTAACTAGTATCATAGCAACAGAAAAAGCGTCTCGTACACGTTAACCATAATAGCAGAAAAAAAAAAACAAAACAAAACAAAAAACAAAAAAAAAAAAAGACTCAACTTATATTATAACTCATCATTGTTATTTTTGTTGAAAAGTGTCGGTTGGAATATTAGAGAGTTTTGTGGATAATAAAGAGTATTTATTATCTAATAAGTTGCTGACTTTAGGCAAAAATTTGAGTGGGTTTCAGTCGTGGGAATTTGATAATTCATTCGTATTATTCTTCCTTGCGAAATGGGGTATAATATCGATTATAAGTTTGCCAAAATTGGAACTATAATGAATGAGAAATTGATGCTCAAAGTATGCTCAAAGAACACATTTGTTATGTGAAAATGAAGTAAAGTTCAAAAGTCCCACATGAGTTGGGTAAAGTGTGTTGTGTAATGTATATATATTATCATCTTTCTTTAGTGGATAAGCAAGTACAAGAGACGAGAGTGTGGGTGGGTTAACTCTTAACCCCTCGCGCGCACATACAGACACATGTGCGCCGCCGCCGAGCCGAACCGAGCCGAGCCGGGCCGGGCTCGAGCTTGGGTTCGGGAAATTTTTATTGAAATTTCCACTTCATAAATTTGTTAATTCCACAAATAACTTGTGTTGTTATGGTCGGAATTAATTTTGTACCGTTCATGAATGCATACATTGATCCTAAGCGGTTTTGAGCTGAGCAAACGTTTGTATCCTTGTCATTAGTGGGTAGTATTAACGTTTGTTACCGTGTCATTAGTGAGTGTTAATGGTGGTTAATTGCCATAATGGACAGACGGTTTGTGTGAGGCTAGAGGATGTAACCTCTGAGACCTTGGCCTATAAATAGAGGCATCTACCTCTCATTCGAAACACACCAACACACACAGATTCTCTCTTCTCCTTCTCTCCTCTTAAATTTCTTTGTTTTATTTTGTAGTCGGTGATTAGTTCTGTTGTAGTGTTTAGTTCGCCGGAGAAGTTCGTTTGGTGTACTGTTCTTCTTGTCTTCCGCCCTTGTATCCTGGGAGGTAAATTGCTCGTTGATTCTGACACCCGTGGGAGGACAATATTACTTTAAGGAGACCGTCAAACGGTCCTCGGCCTTTGGTTTTCCATCTTGTTTTAATTTTCTTCTTCTCGTTCATAATATTGTTGTGTTGTACTTTATTTATTTTAATATCAAAGTTGTCGTTTTTTATCCAGAAAATAAATATTATTTAAGTAATATTTCTAACAATCTTAAAGTAATAGTGTGTTCTTAGATAGCTTGCTCGTGGAAGAAGGTTTAAAATATTTTTATTATTTGTGTTGATCTTTTTCAACGGTTTTATTGACTTGGCTGCTTTCTTTTGTAGTAATGGAAAACAACAACAACAACAACAACAACAACAACAACAACAACAACAATTTGAACGGAGTGGATGCGTCGGGGAATCCGATCATCCGGTTGCCTTCCAACATTGAGGTGTTGACGACCAACGCTATGAACCCGAACATCGTGGCACAACCACAAAGCTCGGCGGAGGCTTCGGCTGGAAACGGACCTGCGGGTCTCTTGTTCACTCGATGGCGGCTATGGCCGTGAACGGACCCGCGGGTCATGTTCAAAATGCGGGCGCGTTCGAGGGCCTCTCGTAATGATGCCGGCTGAGAAGCCGGGGAAGTTCGATGGCTTGAACTTCAAAAGATGGCAACAAAAGATGCTATTCTATTTGACCACCATTAGTCTTGTGCAGTTTTTGACCAACGATCCTCCGATTCTCCAAGAGGACGAGACCGGTCCGAAAGTGAAAATGGCGTTTCTCGCTTGGAAGGATTCTGACTACTTGTGTCGGAATTATGTGATGAATTGTCTAGCAGACTCCCTATACAACGTGTATAGTTCCAAGGCGTCTTCTAAAGAGCTTTGTGAATCACTCGATCGGAAATACAAGACCGAGGACGCGGGATCGAAAAAATACATCGTGGGCCGCTTCCTCGAGTTCAAAATGGTGGACAATAAGACGATCGTGAGTCAAGTGCAAGAATTGCAACTTATCTTTCACGAGATTCAAGCCGAGGGAATGACCATTAGCGAGTCTTTCCAAGTTGCCTCCGTCATGGAGAAGCTACCTTCGGGTTGGAATGAATTCAAGAACTACCTTAAGCACAAGCTAAAGGAAATGAGTCTTGAAGATTTGGTGGTTCGCCCTCGCATAGAGGAAGATAACCGTGGCTTTGACAAGAGGTTCAAAACCACGTCCGAGAGAGCCAACATTGTCGAGCATGGTGAAGGCTCGAAAGGCAAGAGGTCCTCCAACAAGCTTGAGGCAAAAGGAGCTGCCTTCAAGAAGAAGAACCAACAAAAGTTTGTTGGGAAATGCTTCAACTGCGACAAAGAAGGCCACCGCGCCGCGTATTGCCAAAAGCCGCAAAAGAAGAAGAAGAGTGAGGCCAATGTCATCGAGACCAAGGGAGATGACCAATTTCTCGTCGCCGTGGTCTCCGAAGTAAACTTGGTGGACTCAAACCCCAAGGAGTGGTGGCTAGACACTGGTGCTACCCGCCATGTTTTCTCCGACAAGAACGCGTTTTGCTCGCTCGACATGCGCCCGACTTGGCCACCTCCGACGTCATGGGGACGGGCCACGTCATCCTCAAAATGACCTCGAGGAAAGAAATGAAGCTCACCAATGTTCTCTACGTGCCCGACATTAGGAAGAATCTTATTTCTGGAACTCTTCTTTGTAACCATGGGTTTAAGATGGTGTTTGAGTCTCAAATGATTGTTCTTAGTAAAAATGGAATGTATGTGGGTAAGGGTTATATCAAAGATAATATGTGGAAGATGAATGTAATCGTCATTATTGGCAAGAATAATAATGAGAATGCATCCTCTTCTGCTATGCTTGAGTCATCTAATTTGTGGCATGGTAGACTTGGTCATGTGAATTATGACACTTTGCGCAAATTAATTAATTTGGATTGTATACCAAAATTTAATAGACTCTAAACACAAATGTGAAATATGTGTTGAAGCCAAATTAACGAGAACATCCTTTCATAGTGTTGAAAGAAAAAATGAGTCTCTTGAATTAATCCATACCGATCTATGTGATTTGAAATACATGCCTACGATAGGTGGTAACAAATACTTTGTGACCTTCATTGACGATAGTACAAAGTTTTGTTATGTGTATTTTCTTAAGAGCAAAGATGAGGCAATTGAAAATTTTACCATGTACAAAGTGGAAGTTGAGAATCAACTTGGTAAAAAGATTAAAATGGTACGAAGTGATCGTGGAGGTGAATATGTGGAACCATTTGGCGCATTTTCTGCACAACATGCTACTCATGAAGTCACTCCACCACATTCTCCTCAATCGAACGTCATAGCTGAACGAAAGAATCGAACTCTCAAAGAGATGATGTATGCGATGTTGATAAGCTCGGGGTTACCACAAGAAATGTGGGGGGAAGCCATCTTGGCCGCGAATTATCTTTTGAATAAGATACCTCGAAAGAAAGAGGATAAATCCCCGTCCGGATTATTTAAAGGAACAAAGTCTTCCTATAAATACTTGCGAATATGGGGGTGCTTAGCCAAGGTTTTGGCTCCCGCACCTAAAAGGATGAAGATCGTTCCGAAGACCGTTGATTGTGTATTCATGTGTTATGCATTCAAGAAGTTCAAGAGGCTCGTGGAGAACAAGTCCGAGTACAAGTTGAAGACTTTACGAACTGATCGAGGTGGAGAATTCACATCACAGAAATTTGTGGAGTTTTGCAAAGAGGAAGGAGTCGAACGTCACCTCACGGCACCATACACTCCACATCAAAACGGCGTGGTGGAGAGAAGAAATCGTACCGTGATGGATATTGCGAGGAGTTTGCTCAAGAGCATGCAAGTACCAACAAACCTCTGGAGAGAGGCGGTGCGACATGCGGTTTATCTCTTGAACCGCTTGCCGGCAAAGGGGCTAGGAGATTGCACCCCTTACCAGGCATAGACCGGTAAGCGACCTCATCTGGAGCATTTAAGAGTGTTTGGGTGTACCGCACATGTGAAGACTGCGGGACCACATCTCAAGAAGCTCGATGATCGAAGTCAAGCCATGGTGTACCTCGGTGTCGAAGACGAAAGCAAGGCGTACAGGTTTCTTAATCCAGTTTGCAGGAAAATCCGTGTGAGCAGAGATGTCGTGTTTGAGGAGGAAAAGAAGTGGGAGTGGTGCAACGACAACAACGAGCTCGTACAAAATTCCGTGGAGTTCGAAATCCTACGAGATGACGATGACGTAGCGGAGCTGGAGAACGCAACAGCTACACCGAACTCTCCTCGTCAACAAGAGAGCTCGGGTGGGTCCACAACCGAAGATGGCCCCATCAAACTCTGTTCCCTCGCTGATGTCTATGCGGAGGCACTACTAGTAGAGATGGATCTTGATGAATTATTGTTGCTCACCACCGAGGAGCCAACAACATATCACGAGGCGGCAACCGAAGAGGCGTGGAATGAGGCCATGAAGAAAGAGCTCGAGTCCATCGAGAAGAATAAGACATGGGAGCTCACCGACTTGCCACCCGGTCACAAGACCATCGGGTTGAAGTGAGTTTTCAAGTTGAAAAGAGACAGTGAAGGCAACATCCTCAAGCACAAAGCGAGATTGGTAGCGAAAGGCTACGTGCAGAAGCAAGGAGTTGACTTCGAGGAGACCTTTGCACCGGTGGCTAGACTCGATACCGTCAGGCTGATTCTAGCTCTTGCAGCTCACCGTGGATGGAAGATCCACCACTTGGACGTCAAATCAGCATTTCTCAACGGTGACATCGAAGAAGAAATCTACGTCGCTCAACCTGAAGGCTTCATCATCAAGAATAAAGAGCACAAGGTGTACAAGCTATCCAAGGCTCTCTACGGACTACGTCAAGCACCAAGGGCGCGGAACACTTGCCTCAACAAGAGAATGATGAGTCTCGGCTTCGTAAAATGTGCTCCAGAGCAGGCTGTGTACACGAGGAAGCATGAAGAAGAAGTACTCATCGTTGGCGTATACGTCGATGACTTGATCGTGACGGGATCAAGCATCAAGGGCGTTGAGGATTTCAAAAATCAGATGATGAAGGAGTTTGAGATGAGTGATCTCGGGTTGCTCTCGTACTACCTCAGTATCGAGGTGGACTAGAAGAAAGATTGCATCGAGGTGAAGCAAGCGGCTTATGCGAAGAAGGTGTTGAAACAGTTCGTGATGGCGGATTGCAACCCGAGCAAGTCTCCAATGGAAGCAAAGCTGCAGCTCGGAAAGGATGCGGAAGGAAACTTAGTGGATCCGACGGAGTATAGGCGTGTCATCGGGTGCTCAGGTACTTGACGCACACTCGACCCAATATCTCATATGCAGTTGACATTGTGAGTCGTTACATGGAGCAGCCTACTACTCTACACCAACAGGCGGTGAAACACATTCTCCGCTACGTGAAGGGAACAACGAGCTACGGGATTCAGTACAAAAGAGGACGAGGAGCTGAAGAACTTGTCGGTTTCACTGACAGCGATCTAGCTGGTGACATAGATGATAGAAAGAGTACCGGAGGGATGGCGTTTTATCTCAATGGGAATCTGATCACTTGGCAATCCCAGAAGCAGCGGACCATTGCTCTATCATCCTGTGAGGCAGAGTTCATGGCAGCCAGTGCGGCATCGTGCCAAGAATTGTGGTTGAGAAGTTTGTTGAGCGAGGTGACTGGAAGCGAGCAAAAACCGGTTACTCTCTACATTGACAACAAGTCTGCAATCGCATTAATGAAGAACCCGGTGTTTCATGGACGCAGCAAGCACATCGACACGCGCTTCCACTTCATTCGCGAGTGTTTCGAGAACCGACAAATCTTCGTAGAGTTCGTAAGCACCGGAGAGCAACGTGCAGACATTCTCACCAAGGCTCTAGCAAGAGTCAAATTCGTGGAGATGAGAGAGCTGCTCGGCATAATAAACCTCGAACCAAATCAAGTTTAGGGGGAGATTGTGAGTTTAAATTTGATTTGCTCTCATTAATTGGCAGAATTTTTGAGTGGCTTCGGTTACATACACGTAATAGAGCAATTACAAGGTGTTATTAGGTCTTTATGTTGGCTGTTTTTTTTTCTTTGAGTTTATTGTCTTTTATTGTCCATTATGGGCATTAGTGATTTGTTTAAAGCCTACGGTTTGGGCTGATTCATCTTCTCTTATTTTCCTATAAATAGAGTTGTTTGGAAAGGTTTGAAATCATCACTTAGATTTGTATTTGAATTTTCCTCTTCAACGTAATATAGAAACTTGTCCCAAAAGTCATTGTTTCCAGATTTCTACTTCCTTATTTCGTAGTTGTTCCTACAAAGATCCTTAATTGAAACCAACAATGCGAGATTACTCTTTGGCGTAAGAATCACCTATGTGAGGGAGAAGTGAGACCGCTTCGAAAGAGAATTAAAGGGGCGTAATTCTTTAGAAACTCTTACAGAACCAGGCGCATGTTCAGGGCCGAAATGAACATAACCATGAGAACTAAAACCTGTGGCAGCAAGATATCAGCGAGATATATGCTCATCGTTTATATACAAACGAATAATAGTTCAAGGACATCGTGTCTACTGAGTAGTCCGTAAACATGACATACTTCAACGAGGGAAGGTTCAAGGACTTTGTCTACCTATCCTATACTGGTATTGACCGTAGAACCGATCATCAAACTGAGTCGTGTCGAGTCTTTTTGTTGTCGTCATGCAATTTCATTCATGTGGGGGATTGTTGGAATATTAGGGAGTTTTGTGGATAATAAAGAGTATTTATTATCTAATGAGTTACTGAATTTAGGCAAAACTTTGAGTGGGTTTCACTCGTCGGAATTTGATAATTCCTTCATATTATTCTTCCTTGCGGAATAGGGTATAATATCGATTATAAGTTTGCCAAAATCGGAACTATAATGAATGAGAAATTGATGCTCAAAGTATGCTCAAAGAACACATTTGTTATGTGAAAATGAAGTGAAGTTCAAAAGTCTCACATGAGTTTGGTAAAGTGTGTTGTGTAGTGTATATATACTATCATCTTTCTTTAGTGGATAAGCAAGTACAAGAGAGGAGAGTGTGGGTGGGTTAACTCTTAACCACTCGCTCGCACACACACACGCGCTCGCGCCGCCGCTGAGCCGAGTCGGGACGGGCTCGGATTTCGGGTTTCGGGAATGTCTCGGTCTCGGTCTCGGGCCTTGGGCCAATTCTATCTTTTTATTGAAATTTTCACTTCATAAATTTGTTAATTCCACAAATAACTTGTGTTGTTATGGTCGGAATTAATTTTGTAGCATGCATTGATGCTGAGCGGTTTTGAGCTGAGCAAACGTTTGTATCCCTGTCATTAGTGAGTAGTATTAACGTTTGTAACCGTGTCATTAGTGGGTGTTAATGATGGTTAATTGCCATAATGGACGGACGGTTTGTGTGAGGCTAGAGGATGTAACCTCTGAGACCTTGGCCTATAAATAGAGGCATCTACCTCTCATTCGAAACACACCAACACACACAGATTCTCTCTTCTCCTTCTCTCCTCCGAAATTGCTTTGTTTAATTTTGTAGTCGGTGATTAGTTCTGTTGCAGTGTTTAGTTCGCCGGAGAAGTTCATTTGGTGTACTGTTCTTCTTGTCTTCCGGCGTTGTATCCTGGGAGGTAAATTGCTCGTCGATTCCGACACCCGTGGGAGAGCAATATTACTTTAAGGAGACCGCCGAATGGTCCTTGGCCTTTGGTTTTCCATCTTGTTTTAATTTTCTTCTTCTCGTTCATAATATTGTTGTGTTGTACTTTATTTATTCTAATATCAAAGTTGTCATTTTTATCCAGAAAATAAATATTATTTAAGTAATATTTCTAACAGTGTCCAAATCATATTCTTGGGCTGGCTAGTAACCCATTTATTGTTATTGAACAACATCATATAAAGATCTTCAACAAGGAAATCTACATTGGCAGGTATCATTGGGCTCTCTCATCATAAAGCAAATCCCAGTATGCTTTGGTCCATACCTGATCTTGCATTTTCTAGTACAAATGGCTTCCACGCATGATTTCATGGGTCCTCCTCCACGAATGCACTGTCCTGAACTAGTGCCTACAAAATAACAAAAAAAAATTATATCATAAGATTTTATATACCTTTGATTACAAAGATCCATCACCTCATACTACTTTTTGGAATATTATATATATATATATATATATATATATATATATATATATATATATTATATACAACGCACTCAAACATTACGCATATCTGCCGTAAACTTAAGCAAGTGTTCGCTAGTCTTATTGTTACACATAACTTGAGTCGTTTCGTATTAATAAATCATGTTTATACGTGATAATTAGAAGAAAATGCATTTATCTATGTTCGATTATTAAAATAAAAATAAAACACATGCAAGGTGTAAGCTATGAATAATAAGAAATCTAGAGCACGAATTTATATGACACATGCATTATATATAATTACCTACAGCTGCAAAGACGATAAATAGCACAAAAATAGCGTACAGTTTAACTGAAGAACTTGTCGCCATATTTTCTGTCTCTCTCACTTTTATTTCTTTTTCTCTATTCTGCTTGATGAGCCCAAATATTTTTAAACTATAAAATGACTCTATTTATAAGTCTGCTACCGCAGGAGAGGATTCCATTTCTTTAATTGTTACTTTGAAATTATCACTTATGTGATAACTCCTCATTTATTACGATTTTTACACACTTATTGTTAAAATCGAAATCGTTTATTAAGTATATTATCATGTACTAATCAAAACCCTATGCAAAAACGAAATGTGGGAACTTTTAGATTTTTTAAGAATATGGAAAATGTCAATCCTCAGTACAACATACTATAAGAAATAATTTATAAATAGATTATATGCATGTATTAAGAGATAACCTAAAATTTAATTAGATCATTACTATGCATGCATGTTTATAAGATCACCTCAATTCCCATGAAATAAAAGGGAATAGAGTGTAAAAAAAGGTTTTCATAAACATAGAAAATATCATTATTCATTAACACAAATTACCAAGAAAGAATTTATAATTAGCCTATAAGGCATTTATTGAGATATGACCCAAAATTTAATTACATGATACTATGCATATTTATAAAATCGGACCCACATCCTATTATAAAAAGGAAGGGGTTCTAAGAGATTTTTAAAAACATGTATGGAAACGTTATCGACAAGTTAGGACCGAGGGATGATTGAGCTAATAGCCACGATGAACAACCAAGGGCACATTCAAGGAACACCAACCAACCTCGCACCACAAGTGGAGATCCAAGGGAGCACCTCAACGGCGACCGCGGAGATCTGGGAGGAGACCTTAGACAAAGGCTTAGCTCACGGAGATACGTGCATGGAACCCTTACAAATGGTAATGCCCCCGCGGTGAATCTCGTGGACCAAGCATCTAACGAGAAGAGGCAAGTGACTCCCCAAAGGCAGGCCACGGTTCAAACCAACAGCTTGGACATGACAACCATGATTCAAAGTCTCCAACACGAAATTAAGGAGTTGAAAGAAGCAGGGCTGGGAGGAGCTGGCGCCTACATGGCCCCGAAGATGGCTTCATCACCATTCTCCACATCAGTACTCACCCAATAATGAGGGAGAAACTTCAAGCTGCCAAACTTAGCTCCCTTCAACGGGAAAGGAGACCCCGTTTTCCACATGCGAAAATATGAGATATAGATGCTCATGCAAAGGCAAAACGTTGCGATAATGTGTCAAGCGTTCTGTCTCACACTCACCAGACCTAGCTTCGAGTAGGTCAAGAGCGTGAGGCCTGGGAGCATCCGTTTTTTCCAAAGGCATAAAGAGGCATTCTTGACCCGCTTCGCCACATCCATGGTCCAAAAGAAGACCAAGATGTACCCATGGTCGATCCAACCAGAGGGCGGCGAGTCCTTGCAAAAGTACATTATCCGCTTTACAGAATAATCTAAAAGGTCGATAGATTCGATAATGGAGATGCAATAGCCGCTATTATCGAAGGGCTAAGAATGAGCAACTTTCTGAAATCCTTGGTCGGCCGAGTACCACTAAGCATGAAAAAACTAATGGCGAGGGCCAAAAGCTATATGGGAGTGGAAGACTATATCGATGGCTGAAGGGCTATTGAGCGAGGAGGCGGTCTCCGCGACGAAAGAGATGGAGAGAGGAACACACCTCAAAGGAAGAGGGGACGAGGAAGCCCACAGCTCGACGCTCACGTGTAACAATTTATAAATTGGAAGATGAAGCCCACACTTCAAACGAAGAGGGGACTTAGTTGTAATTTCAGGACCCGTTTGAAATAAATTTTCAATGTGGTGTCATTTGGAGTCGGTGAGAAGATGGAGGGGTTTGATGAATAAATACAAAATTCTTGTTTCATGTATAAGTGTTGAAATCTAGCTCGGCAGTTCGCTCTCCCTTTTCACTTCGTCACCTCGCCTAAGCCACCTCGCCTAAGCTTCACCTCGTCAAGCCGTCACTTTGTCTTTCCTCCTGACAAGCGTGTCTCAGGAACCCTCACTTCTTGGAACTTATCTCACTTGGGAAAAGTGTTGCATTTATTTGTCATTCTATTTTCTATGTCTTGTTCTCTATGTAATATTTATTATTCTCTATTTCTTAGAAGTAATTATTACATCTATTTATTACACTCTCATGTATCTAGTCTATTCTAATGTATCCACCATATGTATAAATAAGTATACCATTTCTTATCAATATAAGAAATAAAATTCAAAGTCTCGGAACACTCTCTCATTTCCAACTCTCTTCTCTTTATTTCTACATGGTATCAGAGCTCAGAAATTCAATCATCATGAACTCCTTCGAAAACTCATCCACCCTTAACACCACTTCGACCACCTCGCAGACCTCGCCCACTCAGGCTCACTCCGAATCCTTTTCCCAGCATATCATGAGCCACAAACTCAATGCCCACAAATTCCTACAGTGGTCTTAATCTGTGCTCATGTTCATATCGGGACGAGGTAAAGATGACTACCTCACAGGCGTGGCTACATCTCCGAAGATCGAAGATCCATCGTTTAAGAGTTGGAAGGCAGAGAACAACATGGTGGTGTCCTGGCTCATAAACTCAATGCATCCCGAAATCGGGGAAACCTTCCTCCTTTACCTAACGGCAGCGGAAATCTGGCAAGCAGCTAGAGAAATCTTCTCCAACTCCGAAGATGTGTCCGAGATGTTTGAGACTGAGAACACTCTCCACGACCTACGTCAAGGAGAGATTTCTGTTACTCAGTTCTTCAGCTCGCTCACGCATCTAAGGCAGAAGATCGACCTCTACGAACATCACCAGTGGACCTGCCTTGAAGACTCGAAACTCTACCGCAGGATAATGGAGACCAAACGTGTGTTTAAACTATTATCTGGACTCAACCAAGACCTCGACGAGGTCAGAGGTCGGATACTCAGTACAAAACCACTACCATCTCTCCATGAAGCCTTCTCTGCGGTCAGACACGAGGAAAGTAGGAGGAAACTCATGCTTGGAGTTATCCAATCGAGCTCAATTCCGGGCTCATTCTAAGACTCGTCTGCCCTCACCACATATGAAGATGAAGCACTTGCAGCTCGTGTCTCAACAGGGAGGCCTCACAAACCTCGCCCCTACTGCGATCATTATAAACGACCTAGACACCTTCGAGAAACTTGCTGGAAGCTGCATGGGAAACCACCAAGCTCGAAGTCAACCCGAGACACTAAGGATCCAAACGCAGTCGGAAACTTAGTATCCACCTCGTCCGCTGCCTCGACCTCGACCTCGACCTTGGACTCATCTCCCTTCAGCAACGACTAGCTCGCTATTCCCCAGAGGCTTATCCAATAAGTCGAACTCAGTGGAGAACGCTCAGGCATTGGTCCTCTAGGTTACTCCCCTGGAGCCCTCTATGTAAGCTCAGAGAATCCCTCAGCATGGATTGTCGACTCCGGTGCCTCTGATCACATGACTGGTAATCGAAGTCTATTCACAACTTACTATGTTTGTAATAGAAGCATATCAGTCACCATCGCCTACGGAGCCAAAACTCAAGTCACTGGTATTGGCGCCGTGGTCTTGACTAAGTCCATGAGGCTAGAATCGGTGTTCTTTATTCCTCAACTACAGTGCAATCTCCTATCTGTGCATAATATCAACAAAGACTCTAAGTTCCGAACTATTTTTGATGAAAGTTCATGTGTGTTTCATGAATAGGTCCCGGGGAGACAGATTGGTAATGCCGAGCTGAGTACCGGACTCTATGTCATCAAGCCAGATCAGCCCGCCATATGTCAACTAGCCCAATATTCACCCTAGTATAAAGAGATCATGTACAATCGCCTTAGACTAGGGCATCCAAATTTCATGTATCTCAAAAGAATGTTTCCTTCTTTGTTTATCAATTCAAATATCAATTCCATTCAGTGTGACATGTGTGAGTTCGCTAAACATACTTGAAGTTCATATCACCCCACCTCGTACAAACCATCTCGCCCATTTTCCACAATTCACAGTGATATATGGGGTCCCTCAAAAGTTCCCAATATCACTGGAGTTCGATGGTTTCTTCTCTTTGTTGACGACCACACAAGACTCGGTTGGATATACATGATGAAACAAAAATCCGAAACATCCAACCTATTCAAAATCTTTCACAAAATGGTCCAAACACATTTCGACACCTCCATTCAAATTGTCCACACTGACAATGCTCGAGATTACTTTAACTCTGATCTCGGTGATTTCTTCAAAAAACATGGCATAATTCACTCCAGCTCGTGCGTTCACACCCCGCAACAAAATGGGGTAACCGAGCGGAAAAATCGATACATTCTCGAGGTCGCCCGAGCTATCATGTTCTCCTCAAACGTCCCATCTCATTTTTGGGGAGAAGCTGTCCTCATAGCCACCTACTGTTGTCAATGGTGCCCACAAGAAGAGTTGTAGTCTTTATTTTGTACATTTGATGTAATAAAGTCTCATGAAGACTCTTGCTTGTAATTGCCTATCTATTCATTAATAAAGTTGAAACGTTCATTCATTCTTTCTTTGTTTGAAGCTTTATGATAAAACCTTAGTCTTTTAGTCCATAAACAAACTTAACAACTTACGAAGAGACAAATGTAGATTTGCATGAACAAACTCTTCGTAGTTTGCTTAAAACGATATATTCGCAATCTTAGGGTCAAAGGACTATTGACCTCAGTATGATTGTTAGAAGAATCTATGATGTCTGGTTATGAGGCATTGAGAGTTGGGGACTCTATAGTTCTTCTAGGTATCTTCTGAAGGTACTGAATTGACCAGTGCACTTCTAGAGACAATATAAGAACAAACCATTTAACCTATTATGTCTCGAAGTCTCTATGTATGAATTGCATCATGCTTACCTTAATCCTGAAATGAGACATGCCATTTCACACCTTAGTATTCTCATTTGAGAAAGTCAAAGTTCGGACTCACTATGTGATTCCGAACAAGGCATATTGGTGAAGTACTAAGTTGTGAGTCTGTCAGGAGTAACTTTGTGAAGTTCTCATAGATATGGAATTCATGTACAAGATTGCTGAAATGCAATGTATGTCACCTCATGCTTTGTTCCTTGGAGTGTGAATAAATGAACTGGCCAATGTCCAAATTGAGTCCTGACTCTTTTGGATGAAACAATGTGACTTGTTAGCTCCTCGTCAATACATTGTTTCTAACTTATTCACAAGCGACAAAGGAGTTGAGGAAATAACAGCTAGAAGGGTAAAATGGTAATTTAGTAAATCCCGACTAGCTGATGACATTCATGAAGGGTAAACATAGATAATATTCAGTGGATCCGCTCATCATAATTAGGTCAAATTCTTGAGTAGAAAATAAATTCATTTGAACCGAGAGATTTTCAGTGTCAGCTCTTTAGTGGAGTCAGTTGGCATTAAGCTAAACTTGGAAAAGGTTTGTGAACTTTTGAGTCCAAATGTTTAGCTCAAGCTTTGTTCATTTGGGTCCATGAGGTCACTGTCACGAATCACATCGATAGGAATAGTTAAACTGGAAGCTAAGTCAAAACAAGAACGAAAATAGTTAAAAGGGTATTTTTGTCTTTTGAGACAAAGGATAAAATGAATGTCACTAAATTTTTGACAAGTTCATTTGATGACTTAATGTCACTCGGCCATGACTTGATCATTGGGCCTTGTGAATTAATTTCATTTCATAAGAATTTTATTGAAAATTCTAAATGGGCCTTTTCTTATGTTGTCATGAACAAGTGAAGAAAATTCTAGAAGCCTTTTTCTAGACATAATAGGCGCCCACTACCCAAAGAGAAAGGGAAATTATTTTGTGCATAAATGTATTTAGATACTTGCCAAAAGAAAAAGAGGAAACAAATTTGCATAAGGATGCACAAGGTATTTCGGCCAAGAGAGTAATAGGCAAGCCAAGGAACAAAAAAAGAAACAAATCCTAGCCTTCTAGAAGGCTGCCTTGGGCGCCCAAATGGAATAAGAAATAAGGGTTATTTTGCTCATGAATATGTGATATTCTATAGAAGAGGAAACTACCTTATTGAAGGTAAGACCTCTCCTATAAATAGGAGCCTCATTCTTCTCATTCCATTCATTCCACACAAGTTAGAGATTGAGAGACTCTCTCTCTAGACATTGTGGCCGAAAATCCTCTCTCCCTCTCTCTAGTTTATTTTCGATTTTTTCTTGTCTTGGCACCTAGGTCCTCACTCGACCTAGTGTTTAGCTCTGCGACTTCGAGACTCGTTCTTAAGTCGTAGTGTTTAAAAGTGCCCACTCACTGATTCCTTCTTTTCGAGTGATTTAGTGATAGAAACTTTCGTGGTTGCTCGAGGTGCCGAGGAAAGGAAGAGAGACGTGCTACGAGGGGAGACGAGCGTTGCAAACTTTCCAAAAGCTTCTTCAAAGTTCAAGCTTCAAGAAAGGTTAGTAAACTCTTAGCTCATATTGGTTTTTAATTACATGTACTTGCTTCTTTGTCTTGGTTAGTAAAAACTGTTTTTAGTTGAAAAGAAATTTTTTAAAATTCCGCCGCTTCCCGAAGCGTTTAATCTTTTTCTTAAACCCTAGATCATTTCCAACAAATGGTATTAGAGCTATGGTCAAAGATTAGCATGTACATGTTTTTTTTTAAATTATGAGCTTGAAAATCGTTTTCGAAAGTTTACTAATTTTGTGACAAGTTAGAATTGTAATCTTAGATTTTTTTTTAATTTATTGCTCTTGTCTTTAAATTAAAAACCATGTTGATTTTCTATGAGTTTGGGGTGATATTAAAACACATTAGAATCAGTTCTAAAAGTTTTTAATTTTTTATATTGAAAAACGTGTTTTAAAGGTTTGAGAAATTTCGGTAAATTTTGTGACTAGTTACCTTGTCTTTCTAGTTTCTTTTATTTACCGTATTCGTTTTATGCTTGTTGTTATTTCTTTTATATCATGTTATTACCTTGCTAATAAAACACAAATAAAAGCTTTAATAACCTTCATAAAACGTTCCGTTACACTCGATTCTTTTTCGCACCTAAAAAGGACCAAGCTTTAATTATTTCTTTTTCTTAGAGCTGGAGTAAACCCGCATTAAAAGTGGCATAACTCTCTGCTCAGAAATCGAAATTTAATAATTCTTAAATCAAATTAAAGCTCTGTCTGTGCTCTGTCCAATACCACCGGTTTCGGCTCAAAAGGACATCGGAGCCGCCAGATATGGCGATTTTACTCCGAGGTGCGCGGCTGTCTGAAACTCCAGTTTTTTTTAGAAATCCGGATTTTCAAACCCCGCTACCATGAGTTATAGAACTCTAATGAGAAAATTTTCTTGAGCAAAAATGTTTTTCATATGATTATAAACATGATGTGTAAGATTAAAAGTTTTGATTTTTGAAAGATTAATTGAAATTGAGTTTTTACAAAACTAGTTTGAATTTTGAAAAACCGTTTTCACTTTCAAACTTGAAAATATTTTGTCACCCAAATCAAATAAGTTTTCAAAATGCTTTCAAAACTATATCTATATCACATATGTTCAAAATCTATATGCTCTTGAAAATTTGAGTGGGAGGTCTCCTTGTAGACAAGCCGAAAAATAAAAAGATGTGTAATCTCAAACTTTCAAGTGTTCGAGTGAGTTGAAGTTCACACTTCCCTCATGCACTTTCCCGAAATAGAAAATAGGAAAAGATCGAGTATGTACCTTGTGCCTTTATGCACTAATACTGCTCTGAACATGATGATCTAGGATTCTCTTCTAGTTGTCCGCTCTGTCGCTCTCTAACTAGGAAATCTGTTTCCGAACTTATAAGAGCCGATGTACCAACTCCAAAAACTAAGTGGGAGGGCTATATTTGTTGTTTGTAACCCGCGATCCCCAACACTAATGAAAGAAGCAATTAACGTGGGACTAAGAGCCGCTCTTGCGACCCTCACTTAAATGGGAGTACTCCAAGGCGTTCTTGCTTCGATCATTGCTCAATGAGCTACGTCCGAGAGTGAGACGATGACGACAAGGCCTCCCCTTGGGGGATTGTTTTTCAAAGTTGACCTTTTGGACTAAGTGGTTGGTTGCACACTTAGACTCAATCCCTAGTAATCCTCCCTCGAGGCCCTGCGAAAGGATGTGAGTGATCAAACCAATTTACAAGGTGGCTAGTCAAAATAGATGTATTGACATCTTGGCTTAGCATTAATGATGTGTCATTTACTTATAAAAGGAGATTTTTTGCGGCCTTCTCTTGAGGGAGTAAATTATCGTTTGGTTTATAACACCTTTGGATTTTATAAAAGTCTTAATAAAACTTAAATCCTAAACCAAAGACTAATCATAAACTTGTTTCAACTTACATAGGCAATATGTCTCTCAACCATCTCTCTATCTTTCTTTCCTCGATCAAACTCGAAAACAAAAACTACGTAGATTCGAAACGTAACCTCGACATAATACCTACCGTTAACAAGCACAAATGGGTACTCACCACCCCGTGTCCTCCTCTGACGAATAATGATTCAACTCAAGAGGACAAAGACGTCTTGGCGGCCCGGCTCTGCTCCGATGAGATTGTGAGGCGCTATATCTTAGCATCAATGAACAATGTGTTGCAACAACAACATCGTGACATCGAGACTGCCGCCGACATGCTCACCAATCTCGATGAGATGTTTGGAGGGCAAAGGCGTCAAGCAAGGCAAAAAGCAGTTCGACAATTTATGAACTGTCGCATGAAGGCTAGGACTCCTGTTGGAGACTTTATGATATTGATCATTAGTCATCTGAGTAAAATGGAAATCCTAGGATCTGAGATTGATGGGAAGAATGTCATAGATGTGATCTTAGAAACTCTCCCCGCATCTCTTGATACCTCCAAGATGAACTACTCCATTAACAAGCTAGAGTACACTGTTACCAAGCTTATGGAGGAACTTCACACTGCTGTAGGTCTCACTAAGAGAAAGAGGAATCAAGGAGAGGCACATGCTACTGAGCACAAAGCCTCCGCCTCTAGAACTGAGAAGGGACCTTACAAGGCCGATAAAAAGAACTGTCCCGCCTATCTCAAAGCAAAGGAACATAGTATTGTACTAGTTACCGAAGCATGCTTAGTAGCTGATAATGTATCAACGTGGATTCTTGACTCCACTGCTACTAACCATATTTGCTGTTCCTTGAATGGTTTCAAGAAAACCAAAAGCTTAGATGAAGGCGAGTTCTGTTTCAAATGGGGTGATGGGAGCCTGGTGTCTGCGAAGGCTGTGGGATCCGTGACGCTGTCTTTTGAAGACCGCACTTTAAACTTGAATAATGTTTATTTTGTTCCTACCTTTGGGAAGAACTTAATATCCGTTGCTCATCTTCGTGAGCAAGATTATTGTTTAAAGTTCATTAAGAATGGAATTCGTATTTCGTTTCCTGATAATTCTTTTGTCACTGATGCATGTATGAAGAATGGTCTTTTTTACATCTATCCCACTCAACCTTCTCTTTTAGACACCGAAATAGATAACGATCTAATTAGGGAGCCAAAGAGGATCAAACTTTCTGAATCCTCCGATCTAACAAAATCAACATACCTATGGCACTTAAGACTTGGTCATATCAGTCTAGATAGGATTAAGAGACTTGTGAGGGACGGTCCACTCCAAGCCTCTGCAATAGGTTCACTACCTACTTGTGAATCCTGGATAGAAGGAAAAATGCCTAAGCGACCTTTCTCTGATAAGGGTCGAAGAGCCACTGAGTTGCTGGAGCTAGTACATTCTGATGTATGTGGTCCGCTCAACCAACAGGCACGTGGAGGATACGAATACTTCGTTACCTTCACCGATGATTACTCGCAATATGGGTTTGTCTATTTGCTTAAACACAAATCCGAGACCTTTAACGTATTTAAGGTCTTTAGGGCTTTAGTGGAAAAGCAAACTGGCAAAGTGATCAAAACCCTTCGATCTGATCGAGGTGGTGAGTGTATATCTGGAGAGTTCGATGACTTTCTTAAAGAAGAAGGTATCGCTTCTCAGCTTACCGCACCTGGCACACCTCAACAAAACGGAGTGTCAGAGAGAAGAAACCGAACTCTTATGGAGATGGTTAGATCAATGATGAGTTACTCATCACTCCCGCTTTCCTTTTGGGGATATGCCCTCGAAACAGCCGCTTATATTCTGAACCAAGTTCCGTCCAAAACGGTTCCTGGTACTCCTTATGAACGATGGACTGGCCGTAAAGTGAATCTTGGCCGCATCCGAATTTGGGGTTGCCCTGCACACGTGCTGAGGCAAAAGACTAGCAAGTTGGCTAGTAGGTCAGAATTGTGCCTGTTTGTGGGATATCCAAAGGAAACCAAAGGTTTTACTTTCTATAGTCCCGAGGACGATAAGACTTTCGTTAGCACGAATGCTCGTTTCCTCGAGGAGGACTTTATGAAAGATGCAAAACCTAGAAGCAAAATTGTGCTTGAAGAAAAGTTGGGTGAGGAAGCTTCTACCTCATCTGTAAGAACTGTTCTTACCCCAACTGAAACACAACCTAACTCATCAGAATCTCGTCAAGTAGTACTTAGACGTAGTGGGAGGGCTACTCAAAAGCCTGACTGGTACATGTCTTATGGAGACTCTCTTGTAGCCGTCTCTGACATGGATGACCCTGTTTCCTATAGCCAAGCGATGGCTTGTTCTGAATCAAACCTTTGGCTTGACGCCATGAAAGTTGAAATGCACTCGATGTATGTCAACAATGTCTGGAAACTTGTAGACCTTCCTGAAGGGATTAAACCCGTAGGGTGTAAGTGGATATACAAGAAGAAAAAGGGTCCTGATGGGAACGTCGAGACGTTCAAAGCACGACTTGTGGCGAAGGGTTATACCCAACAAGAAGGGATTGACTATGAAGAAACCTTCTCGCCAGTCGCGATGCTTAAATCCATCTGCATACTCCTATCCATAGTTGCAGCTCTCGACTATGAGATCTGGCAAATGGATGTCAAGACAGCCTTTCTGAATGGCAATCTTGACGAGCGCATTTACATGGCTCAACAAGACGGATTCGTGGATAAAGGTCAAGAGACCAAGGTTTGCGAGTTGCTTAAATCCATTTATGGACTAAAGCAAGCATCTAGGTCATGGAATATTAGATTCAATGAAACTGTAAAGTGCTTTGGCTTTGAACAGTCAATAGATGAGCCTTGTGTTTACAAGTTAATACACGAAGGCAAGGTTGTGTTTCTGGTACTATATGTCGATGATATACTACTCATTGGTAATGACGTGGGTAAGTTATCTGAGGTTTAAGGTCTGGCTGGCAAAGCAATTCGATATGAAGGATCTAGGAGAAGCTGCATACATTCTGGGAATCCAAATCTTTCGAGATAGGAAAAACCGGACCCTGTCGCTCTCTCAAGCATCTTATATTGATAAGGTGATGGATCGCTTCTCAATGCAAGACTGCAAGAGGGGTCAAACACCCTTTAGGCATGGAGTTTCACTCTCTAAGGACCAGTCTCCCAAGACTGCACAAGAGATTGAAGACATGAGGAAGATTCCTTACGCCTCTGCCGTAGGAAGCCTCATGTATGCTATGCTTTGCACTAGACCTGACATCTGTTTCGCCGTTGGCGTAGTTAGTCGTTTCCAATCCAACCCTGGACCCGAGCACTGGATTGCTATTAAGCATGTTCATAAGTATCTTCGAAGAACTAGGAACTTGATGCTTACATACTCAGGTACTGACCTGACTATGATGGGATATACCGACTCCGATTTTCGAGCGGATAAGGATTCCAGGAAATCCACTTCGGGATCTGTGTTCATCCTTAATGGTGGAGCTGTTGTGTGGAGAAGTATTAAGTAATCTTGCATTGCTGACTCCACAATGGAAGCAGAATATGTGGCTGCTTGTGAAGCATCCAAAGAGGCTGTATGGCTTAGAAAGTTCCTTAAGTATTTGGAAGTTGTTCCAAACGTCGACGAGCCCATGACCCTTTATTGTGATAATAGTGGGGCTGTCGCTAACTCAAAGGAACCTAGAAGCCATAAGCGCTCTAAGCATATTGAGAGGAAATACCATTTGATTCGAGAGATCGTGCAGCGCGGAGACGTGGAAGTGAAGAAGATCTCAACGGTGGACAACCTCGCAGATCCATTCACCAAGGCCCTAGCGAACAAGGTCTTCGACCAACATCGTGAGGGATTAGGCATGAAGGACTACACACACCTTCTTTGAGTCAAGTGGGAGTTTGTTGTCAATGGTGCCCACAAGAAGAGTTGTAGTCTTTATTTTGTACATTTGATGTAATAAAGTCTCATGAAGACTCTTGCTTGTAATTGCCTATCTATTCATTGATAAAGTTGAAACGTTCATTCATTCTTTCTTTGTTTGAAGCTTTATGATAAAACCTTAGTCTTTTAGTCCATAAACAAACTTAACAACTTACGAAGAGACAAATGTAGATTTGCATGAACAAACTCTTCGTAGTTTGCTTAAAACGATATATTCGCAATCTTAGGGTCAAAGGACTATTGACCTCAGTATGATTGTTAGAAGAATCTATGATGTCTGGTTATGAGGCATTGAGAGTTGGGGACTCTATAGTTCTTCTAGGTATCTTCAGAAGGTACTGAATTGACCAGTGCACTTCTAGAGACAATATAAGAACAAACCATTTAACCTATTATGTCTCGAAGTCACTATGTATGAATTGCATCATGCTTACCTTAATCCTGAAATGAGACATGCCATTTCACACCTTAGTATTCTCATTTGAGAAAGTCAAAGTTCGGACTCACTATGTGATTCCGAACAAGGCCTATTGGTGAAGTACTAAGTTGTGAGTCTGTCATGAGTAACTTTGTGAAGTTCTCATAGATATGGAATTCATGTACAAGATTGATGAAATGCAATGTATGTCACCTCATGCTTTGTTCCTTGGAGTGTGAATAAATGAACTGGCCAATGTCCAAATTGAGTCCTGACTCTTTTGGATGAAACAATGTGACTTGTTAGCTCCTCGTCAATACATTGTTTCTAACTTATTCACAAGCGACAAAGGAGTTGAGGAAATAACAGCTAGAAGGGTAAAATGGTAATTTAGTAAATCCCGACTAGCTGATGACATTCATGAAGGGTAAACATAGATAATATTCAGTGGATCCGCTCATCATAATTAGGTCAAATTCTTGAGTAGAAAATAAATTCATTTGAACCGAGAGATTTTCAGTGTCAGCTCTTTAGTGGAGTCAGTTGGCATTAAGCTAAACTTGGAAAAGGTTTGTGAACTTTTGAGTCCAAATGTTTAGCTCAAGCTTTGTTCATTTGGGTCCATGAGGTCACTGTCACGAATCACATCGATAGGAATAGTTAAACTGGAAGCTAAGTCAAAACAAGAACGAAAATAGTTAAAAGGGTATTTTTGTCTTTTGAGACAAAGGATAAAATGAATGTCACTAAATTTTTTGACAAGTTCATTTGATGACTTAATGTCACTCGGCCATGACTTGATCATTGGGCCTTGTGAATTAATTTCATTTCATAAGAATTTTATTGAAAATTCTAAATGGGCCTTTTCTTATGTTGTCATGAACAAGTGAAGAAAATTCTAGAAGCCTTTTTCTAGACATAATAGGCGCCCACTACCCAAAGAGAAAGGGAAATTATTTTGTGCATAAATGTATTTAGATACTTGCCAAAAGAAAAAGAGGAAACAAATTTGCATAAGGATGCACAAGGTATTTCGGCCAAGAGAGTAATAGGCAAGCCAAGGAACAAAAAAGGAAACAAATCCTAGCCTTCTAGAAGGCTGCCTTGGGCGCCCAAATGGAATAAGAAATAAGGGTTATTTTGCTCATGAATATGTGATATTCTATAGAAGAGGAAACTACCTTATTGAAGGTAAGACCTCTCCTATAAATAGGAGCCTCATTCTTCTCATTCCATTCATTCCACACAAGTTAGAGATTGAGAGACTCTCTCTCTAGACATTGTGGCCGAAAATCCTCTCTCCCTCTCTCTAGTTTATTTTCGATTTTTTCTTGTCTTGGCACCTAGGTCCTCACTCGACCTAGTGTTTAGCTCTGCGACTTCGAGACTCGTTCTTAAGTCGTAGTGTTTAAAAGTGCCCACTCACTGATTCCTTCTTTTCGAGTGATTTAGTGATAGAAACTTTCGTGGTTGCTCGAGGTGCCGAGGAAAGGAAGAGAGACATGCTGCGAGGGGAGACGAGCGTTGCAAACTTTCCAAAAGCTTCTTCAAAGTTCAAGCTTCAAGAAAGGTTAGTAAACTCTTAGCTCATATTGGTTTTTAATTACATGTACTTGCTTCTTTGTCTAGGTTAGTAAAAACTGTTTTTACTTGAAAATAAATTTTTTAAAATTCCGCCGCTTCCCGAAGCGTTTAATATTTTTCTTAAACCCTAGATCATTTCCAACACCTACCTCATAAACAGAATGTCATCTCGCATCCTTGGCTACAACATCCCAGCATGATTCCTTCTCGAGACATATCCTCATTCTCGTCTCATCTCCACACTACTTGCGAAAGTATTCGGCTGTACAGTCTTCACCCATTCTTATAACCAAGGTATACTAGAACCAAAATCACTTAAGTGCATCTTCCTTGGCTATTAAGCAACTCAGAAAGGCTACAAATGCTATGAACCTCCGTCACGAAAATTCATAGTATCCATGGATGTATCTTTTCATGAGTTCAGTCCTTACTTCGCCAATTCATCTCGTCAGGGGAGAATAATGAAAATGACTTCCCAAATTGGCTCATCATAAACCCAGAATTTACCTCGCCTCATAGTCCACCAAGGTCGCCACTTCCCACAAACACAATTCTCCCAAGTCCGATCTTGCTTCCCTCGCCCAGTCCACCTCTGACTCCTAGCTCGCAAACCTCTGAATCTTCTCCATGCAAACTGAACACCTCCTAGAGTCCGATACAAGCTCGCGAACTGGATGTCTCTCCGAACTTGAACCGCGACACTACTGCACAAGGTAACACTTCATCTTCGGACTTACCTATTGCATTGAGAAAACCTGATCGGTCGTGTGGTCAATACAGGATGAAGGATTATGTGTACTATGGGAACCTAACTACGGGCTACCAAGCCTACGTGGCAAAGCTAGACAAAGTAAAAGTGCCACAATCCATCGAGGAAGCCCTTCATATTCCAGAGTACTGGCGAGATGCTAGTCATACCTAGATCCAAGCCCTTGAATAGAATGATACGTGGGACATCATCGAGCTGCCACTAGGAAAGATAACTGTTGGATGTAGATTGCTCTTCACCATCAAACACAACCCAGATGGCACAGTTGAGAGATTCCAAGCTTGTCTTGTCATAAAATGGTACACTCGGGCATATGGCATCGACTATCAAGAGACGTTCGCTCAAGTCGCGAAGTTCAATACCATCAGGATCCTTCTTTCACTAGCAGCCAACTTAGATTGGCTCTCATTCAGCTCGACGTGAAGAATTCTTTTCTGAATGGCAAACTGGAAGAGGAAGTCTACACGCAACTCCCACCGGGATTCGACAATGATCAAGGTGCCAACAAAGTCTGCAAACTCAAAAAATCTTTATATGGACTAAAACAGTCCCCTCGAGCGTGGTTCGGAAAATTCACCGATGTGCTCAAGCGGTGCGACTACGAGCAGGGTCAAGCAGATCCGACACTCTTCTCAAAGATCTCCATACAAGGCAAGCACGCCATCCTTAGTGTGTATGTGGACGACATAGTCATCACCGGAGACGATCTAGAAGAGATCAAGACACTGAAGAAAACTTTGTCATCTGAGTTCGAAGTCAAGGACCTCGGCAGCCTACGATACTTCCTCGGCATCGAGGTAGCTCGATCTGAAAAGGGCATCTTTGTTTCCCAGTGCAAGCACACTTTGGATCTTCTCAAAGAAACTGGCATGCTTGGTTGTAAACCAATTGACACTCCGATTGATGCCAATGTGAAACTTCTAGCTCGCACCACCAAGGCCGCCACTGACAAAGAAAGATTTCAGCGGCTCATAGGAAAACTCATCTACAACACTCACACGAGACCAGATATTGGATTCACGGTGAATATGGTAAGTCGATTCATGAGTAATCCTTCGAAAACTCACATGAACGTAGTTATGAAGATTCTTTAATATCTCAAAGCTGCCCCATGTCTGCCCTTCAAGAAAAGACGAAGTCGTGGTGTCGAAGTGTTCACAGATGTGGAATGGACCGGATATGTTCCAAACAGACGATCAACATCAGGCATGTGCACATATGTCTGGGGAAATCTTGTCACATGACGAAGCAATAAACAGTCTGTTGTCTCAAGAAGTAGTGCTGAAGCCGAGCTCAGGTCTTTAGCCAACAGAGTATGTGAAGGCATTTGGCTGAAGAGAGTTCTCGATGACCTCAAGATCATCATCGAAGTTCCAATCAAGCTTTTTTTGTGATAATAAGGCCGCTCTCAGCATAGCTAAAAATCCAGTCCACCACACATATCCAGATCGATCGATACTTCATCAGTGAAAAGATTGAAGCAAAAATTATCGACATGGAATACATTCCGACCGGTCATCAGCTTGTTGACATTCTCACCAAAGCCCTTCCTTGAGCGACATTCTCTGAGCTATGTAGCAAGCTTGATCTCCTCAACATATACAGTCAAGCTTGAGGGGGAGTGTTGAAATCTAACTCGGCAGTTCGCTCTCCCTATTCACTTCGTCACCTCGTTAGTCTATCACCTCGCCTAAGCCACCTTGCCTAAGCTTCACCTCGTCATGTCGTCACTTCGCCTTTCCTCTTGACAGGCGTGTCTCGGGAACTCGCACTTCTTGGAACTCATCTCACTTGGGAAAAGTGTTACATTTATTTGTCATTCTATTTTCTATGTCTTGTTCTTTGTGTAATATTTATTATTCTCTATTTCCTAGACGTAATTATTAAACTCTCACGTATCTAGTCTATTCTAATGTAGCCACGATATGTATAAATAAGTAATCCAATTTCATATAAATATAAGAAATAACATTCAAATTCTCATAACACTCTCTCATGTCCGACTCTTTATTTCTACAATAAGTTATCTCTTCTTCTCCCTCCTCACTCTTCTTCTTCCACATCTTCTTCTTCCTCGCTCTTCTTCTGTGTGACCACCTGCAAAACTGAACAAGAAACACAGAAAAAAAAAAAAGAAAAAAAAAAAAAAATATAAACATAATCTTCGTCTTCATCTTCTCTAACCTTCTTCTCCTTCGCCATCAACTCGTACGACCACAACAGCCACCGAGCTCCTTCCATCGCGGGCTTGCCCCGACCGAAGAGAAACCGCACGCGAGCTTCGTCTAGAAACAAGAGGACCGAATCCCAGAGCTGCCGGACCGAGAAAGCGCCGGAGAGAGCCGACGAGAAGAAATTAGTTGAGGAAATTGTTTTTCCCCAATTTCGAATCCAAATTTTAGGGTTTAGATTCTGAAATTTGGGGAATTCATCTCTGATTGATTTCATGTGATTATGGACATGGATTAGTGTTGTTTTTGAATTATTTCGTGGATTGGAATTGATTTTCGAATTTTTCTTGATTTAAATCCGAATTTGGTTTGGAATTCTTTTATTTGATTCTACCCGTGTGTGTGTTTATGTTTGAGTTGAAATTAATCTCGGATTGTGGCTGATAATTTCTGTTGGACAAGTTTTGTTAGGCTCGGGTTCATTCTATGTTGATTCGGGATTTTTTTAGATTCTCTCTTGTTGTTTGTTTTGGCTGAGACTGTTTTGTCGTGTATGCTTGGCTGAGAATTGAATGGTGTTGTTTATTTTGAATCTAGCTTGTGAATGGATTCTCGTGGCTGGTTCTTGTTTGGCTGACATCGTGTTTAGTTTGGTAGAATGTCATGTATTCCATGGTTGTTTTGAAACCCGGCCAAACTATGAGGCTTAAGCCGAATCTGAGAATACGAGTTGTTTTGTGAGTATGTATGTCACTTTGCTAGGTTCCGTTTTGTTTCAATGCTCATTGAGTTGGTTCTTGTCTGGCTACTCGAGTATACCATATCGAGTCATTTGTTGAGTCTCAAAAACTCTCGAGTCCCAACGTGCGACCGACAGATTGGATTTTAGGTTCGAGACTAGGTTGGTATCGTGTTTATCTGAGCTCGAGTTTAATGTTTGTCTCCGTGTTTGTACTCGTAGCATGTTCGCAAACCGAGTCGAGACAAGCAAGAGCCCTCATGATCGAGAGTATCGAGGTCGGAGATAGAAAAAAAAAAGAGTAGATCCTGATCTAACTCGTGAGTATCGTAAATCGCTTTGTAGCGTTTAATACTCTCGAGTTAGGTCGTAGATCTAATTATTTGAATTATATTTTAAATAAGTGTGAATTATTCTCAAAGATGTTCGGGAATTTTAATCAATAATCTGGAATTAATGGAATTTTGTTTCGTACTATTTTTGGTACGAAAGCTTACTGGTCTTAAATGAGGATTAATTTTCGAAAGACCGAGAATTAATACATTAAATTCTTGAACCTCAAACCGACCAATCCTGACAATGAACCTCTATTTCTTCAACGTTTCTGAATCAAATAACAAACGTAATCTTAACTTCAAATCCTAACTCTCTCGACGTTCCAGGACGTATCAAGTAGTCTCGAGAAGCGTGCTAATCGAGGCGACTCCTCAAGACAACAAGTGTTGTTGCGTATATATTTCGGGTAAACGCGTAGACCTAAGTCAACTGCTTACCAAGGGAATAATCATGTTTATGTGCATTTATGTGATAGTAAACAAGAGTACATGAAAGCCTTAAAACGAATAAACTCAAAGATTAAGGCTTCGGTCACTTTTCTTGAAAACATAGTTTCGGGTTTTCCCGATAAGTTCAAACATAGATTTGTTGAAACCCAGCCTCTGCTACGAGATATAATTGTCCCTTAAGTTATGCGCTTGACCCTTAGAACCGGGGGAGACTGGAAAGCATATATCGATTCTCGGATTCAAATCGATGGTATAAGTACCAGGAGTCACGTCCCGAGTCTTCAACTTAAAATACTAATGAGCATAAAATGGAAACAATAATTCTTTCGGGGTTTATCCCGAGTTGCTCCATGTAAGTAGCATAGGTGTGTACTCTGAGCGCTGCAGAGTACCCAAATCATAATGAACTATTTTCGGTGGTACCTACAAGTCATTGACTTGTATCGAGGACCATGACGGTCCATAAGGCACTGAGTACTCAAACGGAGACCAACTGAGTGCCCACATTCCGCAATGGGACTGCTTCATGAAACACAAGCTCATTGCCGACTGGAGACTCAAGAAGAAGCCCAATGAGCGCCCCGTGTCGCAATGGGACTGCATCGCGAATTCATGAGCTCATTTCTACAAGAGCCCAGCACGCCCTGATGTCGCGATGAAGATGGTACCACCAGTGGATCCTACACAAGCGATAAAACTCTCAGGTCACCAAACGACTGCTGCTCGAAGTCTATGGCTGGTCTCTTGTCGCTCCGAAGGTTATAACGGGGGATTTGTTTAGACTTATGGATGACAAGTACTAGTAAGAGTGTGCACACATTAGTCACGCTCTAGAACTAGTTAGATTCGCATTCTGCATTCTTATATGCTTGTTTGCACGCAACATGGCATTAGTTTGCTTTTCTTTCCTAAGTTAGACTCTCGCTTGCTAAGTCCATCGACTCATAGTTTTTTTACCATTGGTAATGTAGAGAAGGGCAAGGCGGCAATGTAAATGAAGAAACCGAAGACCGAGACTGGACGTGTATCTCTCGACCTATGGGCTAATGGGATCTCACCCATGATCAAAACTATTATATAATAGTATCTTGTCAAACTCTTTTCTAATCTACGCTCCTAAACTATCTCATGTATATATACATAAAGCCAGGAACTTATATATATATATATATATATATATATATATATATATATATATATAAGGGTCATTATAAGACTCAAAGTTCGAAAACAAAAAATTCCCCGAGATTTTCGTATAACCATTTTTATACTTATGTATTATCGTACTTAAATTATGTATAATATAAGTATTTATGATTATTATGTTTGTTTACTTATTTATCTGCTTGATATTATATATGATATGGTGATTAAGTGATATGCGACTTGACCGGGTCGCGGGTCGTGACAACTGAAAGACTAGAAAAAATACATTCTCTACAACTAAGGGAGAACACTTTATTGCAGAGAGGAGTTATGATCAGATAATGAACAGGCTTCATGTTCAAGGAGTTGTTATGGCATCATACTGCAACAACATATGTGTCATGGTGTTTTTGAAGAATTCACTACTTCATTCTAGAAGGCAGCTCACATAATTCAAGCAACAAGTCATCGGAGAACTGCCAGAGGAAGTGAAGATTGGATTGACATGCATGGCTATCCTCACTAACCCTTGTTATTACGCTCATATTGAAACACTTAGATCCTCATTGGGTGTTTGTGTCATTGAGAATTAATTTTTTCATGAGCATGTCTGTCATCCAAGTTTTCAATTGACTACTTTAATTGGTTGGCGTGGAATTAAGGAGGAGTAACGGCGTGGAGTAATGATTAATTACACTAGTTACTTGTTTTGGTTCAGGTAATGCGATACATTTTGTCTTGGGTTAATTGGTGAGGCATGTGTCTTTCATGTGAACGTTGTTTTGAAATCCGTGGAAGATTTTGGCATAAATTAGAAATTCAATTTTATTTCCCTCTTTATTGCTCATTTGATCAAAGATACGCTCTGTCAAAACCCTAACCTATTCTCTTCGTCGAAATTCTCTGTGAAAATCTGCATCTCTCTATCTTCGACAATGGTGACTACCCGAACTAAGCTTATGGTTGTGAATGTTTAGGCTCCAGTTGAGCCCATAGCTCCGTCAGACTCGTCTCTAACGCCTCTGTGTATTATTGCCGAAGTTGCCTCTCAAGAGGTCTCTAGGTCATCCTCTCCTTCAAATCACCCAACCTAAAGAGTGGGTTCTAGTGAAGGAAGAGCCGAGATTAACCCTAGTACTTCTTCTCCTGTTGATATTGAAAACAGATAACCTATAGTGAGTTAAGAGTCTGTTGTGGTTGCAACCCAGGGGGAGGAAATGGAAATCTCTAACCCTGAGGAAGAAATATATCCCACACTGACTGATGTGTTAAAGGAGTTGAAGAAGAAGAAAAAATGAAAGCCGAAGAATAAGAAGGTTGTCCAAATGGCTGAACAACACATAGAGACCATTGGCGATGAGGAGATCACGGTTCTTGAGAGGGTTAAAACTCCCATTATACCTATCACTGAAGGAAGGGATGCTGAAGAAGAGGATCATTTCACAAGGATGGATGAAGATTTGGTGGGTTTAGATGAGCAAGAAGATGCTCAACCAAAGCCCAAGAAGAAGCCAAGAAAGAGGAAGGTGAAGGAGAATGTTGAAGAGACGTCTAGAGTCTCAGAGAAGAATGAGGTAGCTGAGTCAGAAGTGCCTCGGAAGAAAAAGAAGAAAGTTGGAGCAAGAAAAGAAAGGAAGAAGAGTAGAGATGATGTGTCTGCTTAAAATGTTGCGGAAGTTGTGCCTAAGAAGGTATAAGACGATGGTTCGGTTGAAAGAATTTTCGTGCTCGCTACTGATGCTACTCTAGATTGACTCTTCTCAAAGATCCACAAGGAAGAAAGTTGTAGCCTTGAAGCCTGGCTCTGGAAAGACATTAGTCGAAAAGAAAAAGAATGTTGTGTGGGGCGGAGAGAGTTTTTCAGCCGTGAAAGGTGTATGGAAAAAGGGTGTTTGGTTCAAGTCGATGGAGCATGCGGCCAAGTGGGACGTTGTGTTGAAGAGAGTGGATGAGGACAAGTACATTTTCTCCCAGATTCTCACACTACTGAAAAGAGGCAAGACTGTTCTCCACTGTCACGTCTCCCAACAAGTACAGTGTTCTGCTTGTGAAAGAGGTTATTGTGAACCTAACCAAAGATTTTGGCAACTCTACCAATCCAAGATTTGGAGAGGTTTTGATCATAGGGAAGAAAACAATGATCACACATCATGTTATCAACGAGTAATATAATTTGTTGAGTGCTCAGCACACAGAACCAGAGCCTGATTTCAGCAAGATCACCAGGTGTATCACCGCTGACGAGAAGATCAGTTGGGTTGCGAACAAGATGCCATCAACAGATCTAACCATGAAGTGCTCCTTGCTCTATGGGATAGCTATTCAAAATTGGTACCCCAACAAACACATGAGTTCTCTCTCTAAGCCTATGGCTCAATTACTGTATGCCATTGGGAATAATCATCCAATGAACATTTGAGAGATTATTTTCTCTGAGATTGCAAAACATGGAGATTCTGATAAGGTAAATCATCCTATAGGTTTCATTTTTTTCTAATTTATGATCTGGTGACGAAGCAGGATCCCTAGTTGGTGGTGAACGAGAGCAATTTGTCCATTAGTCCTAAGTTCATCTATGTTGAACACAAGTTGTTCACCGGGAAGCACAAGAACGATCGTGGGATAGAGAAACCTACTCGATGGGTTCATGAAGATGTTTCTTCATCTTCCCGACAGCCAGTGCATCTCTCACATCATCTATGAGAGGAAAGATCCTCAGCCAACTTGACACAGAGGTCAAAAATGGGGAGTAATTATAATTTTTTGGTCGATTATAATTCATTTTTTTTTTTGTTGTAATAGCTAGGCTTTAACATTGTTGATTATGCTTTACTTACGTACTTTGCTTGAACATTAACATTTTTTTTTTTTTGCTAGAAATACTCTGAGTAGTGATCATGTTTGTTTTGCCATAAAATGTCAAGGGGGAGATTGTTGTTATATTGTATGGCATAGTTTATTTGGAAAAACAAATTGTACAAGAGTTCTTCAAGACGGAACGTCAACGAGTTGTGACAGCAACTTAAGAAACTAGCAGTCGAGGCAGTTGCGTCTTTTTCTTACGTGGAAATCAAGTAACTACCATGTTGGTTAGTTACCCGATTTGCTTGGAGATGTAATCTCGGATCTTTAGGGATTCGTTTTATTTAAATTCCGCATAGGATTTCAGAACCTAACCATATATAAATCCACCTAGGGTTTGTATCTTTGGTAAACAAGGTTCTTCGACTCTTTAGCTATTCACGAAGCCGTATTTTCTTCGCCTGTCATCTTTTTCCAGAGAACTTCATTGACAACTGGTATTGATTAACTCATAGATTTTGTATTGTCATACTAAGCACGAGATCGTGTTTCGCATAGGTGTGCTATTGATCTTCGGTGAAAGATCAAGGTAATACAAGGAGAGGAGACTCTAGTCCAAGGCGGGCTTGAATCCATTCCCACTGGTGAAGAGAGGTGTTAGCATAGAGGAGTTTTGTTTAAATTAATATTCTAATAATCGTGGCTGATTAAGATAGTGGATTGCTTTTACCCGAATGTCGCAGTCCCCCTGAGTAGGTCGTTATACCGAACAGGGTTACCAATTCGTCTATGTTCTTTGCTGCTTTCTGTTTGATTGTTTGTCTCAATAGAATTGCATCTAATCTGCTAAAAACAATTAGTTGTTCTACAAGTTGCTTAACCTAAAATTTGAACAACCATCTTAACAGCGTTAGGTAATTTCAAATCACATATGTGAGAGAGAAATGTGGCCACTTCGAAAGAGAATTAGTTGGGCTTAATTCTCTAGAAACTCTTGCAGAACCAAGCGTATGTTTCAGGATCGAAATGAACATAACCATGAGAACTGAACATGTGTCAGGAAGATAGCAATGGGGGGTATGTTTATCGTTTATACAAAACGACTAATAGTTCAAGGACATCGTGACCACGGAATAGTCAGTAAACATGGCGTATCTTTCTGAGGGAAGGCTCAAAGGATCTGCCTACCTATCCTATACTGGTATTGACCGTAGAATCTATCACCACATCGAGTCGTGTCGTATCTTTCTTTTTCGCTCAATTTCATTCTTGTGGTGGATTGTTGGGATAAAAGGTATTAAAGAGAATTTAGTACCTTGTGTTTGGCTGATTTGTGGCTACGTTTTGAGTGGAGTCCACTCATCGGAATTGATTAATTCCAGGGTATACTTATTCCTCGTTACGACGGGTATAAGATTGAATATTTATTCGCCAAAATCAATGATATATTGAATGAGAAATTGATGTTCAAAGTGTGTTGGAAAATACCAATATTTCTTAAGGAAAGTGAACGTGTTGTGGTTGAGTGTGCAGATACAAAAATCTCACATGGAAGAGATATGTGGACTTTGTGTGAGCTTATACACCAATTTTGGTCAAAATAGTTTGGGTTCTCAAGGGTGACCCAGTTTTGTAGAGGAGCAAGAGATTAGAGAATCCCAAGTCCACCACACATACGCGCGCCGCCGCCGCCGTTTGTCTGGGCGGGAAGATGGGCCGGGCCGGGTGGTTGGTTGGTTGGGCTCAAACATTAATTTTTTCCTTCCAGAATATTAATGTTATTTATTTATTTTATCAAATAAATATTTGGTATTTAAGTGTAGTGTTTAGTGCTTATAACCGTTCACTTAAGGGTTGGTAATGTTCATACTGATGAATGCATTTAAATCCTCTCAAACAAATTGTAACCACTGCGTTTAATACCCATTGATTGTATGGTCGAGCATCAATGTCAAGGCTGTAACCGAAGCCTTCCGTTTCTCTATAAGGAGGTCTTAGGCTCTCATCTGAAACACACCGAAGCAAGCCTTCAAACAGTTTCGTCTCTCCCTTCAAAAATTTGAGTTTGTTTTCTTTTGTAGTCCAGTGGTAGGTTCTGACAGAAAGTTCTATTTGCCGGAGTTGTACCTTGTGGTGCACCGCCCATCTCATTTTTCAAGCACCCGATGGGCGATGGGAGAGATTAAGGATATCGTCTCACGAGTCCCGGCGATATCTTTTGTTTCCTTTTTCCAGTTAAAGTTTTGTGTCTTAATCTTTAATCGGCTTTTTTTTCTTTTTCTTGTCTTATAATTTTATTTTATTATTTTCGTTGTTTTATTTTCAAAGGTTTATTGCAAATTGTCTATTTCTCCCGTAATTTTTATATAATTACTCTTACAGGTACATAAATAATTCTAATATATATATATATATATATATATATATATATATATATATATATATTTGAGGGAACGATTATAAATTATGATATTGCTTGACTAAGATTAATTTGCTTCGACTTGTTTTGGTCAAGAAAAACTGCTCACTTATACTATCATATAGAATATAGATCATAGAAATGTAGGTTATTGGAAATCACTAAAATATATTCTTTCAACAAGAGTACGATGCGTAACTTGTACGTAATAATACTAGCCTAACTTTATCTTTTATTTTTTTGGGTAAATAAAATTAGCCTAACTTAGAGAGATATGTTTCGTTTATAATAATAATAATAATAATAACACGCAAACAGCCTCAAATATAGACTTGATTCTCTGAACAATAAAAGCCCATGGTTTATATACGGAATATTTTTAAAAATAACTAAAAATTATGTCTATCAATCAATCAACATATACTTGGTACATTTCAATTCCTGCACTACTATCATTTGCATATATTCTGAATTTTCTCTTTGACGAGAAATAAAAACAAATTCCACTACATGTTACATATAAATCCATGTAATGTAAACATTAAAATAAAATAATTAAAGTAAATGTAACAAAATAAACACATAAATCATATGGCTAGGTCAAAAATATAAAAAAATAAAAATAAATAAATAATAATAATAATAATAATTAATAATCTTATGAAAATTATCATCGATTTGCCTTGTCATGCTTCGCACCAAGCGGCGGGCAGTTTGGGCCTCCGGAGCCAGGAACGTAGGTACAGCCCGACGGGCCCGATGGAGGAACCGGGCCCCGAGGGAGGGACTGAAAACTCAGCCGATCCTCACGATCATGAAACGTAGCTCTCCCGGCTCGGCTCGTCTCAACATGTAGAGGAGAAAAGAGTAGAAGAAGAAGTACCAAACTAGTAGTGTAGATTAGGAGCCCCATTATGTTTGGTGTCTTTGTATCCTGTGCTCAACAATTTGAGTTTGTGATTATACGTTCATTTCATGTGAGAAGATTTTGAGTGGTATTTATAGAAGGGTGAACAAGATTTTGTTGTTGCATTTTGACTCTTGACTGCCTGTAAAAGTCAGCAGATTGAATAGCTCCTGAGAATATTAAGGAAATCCTAAAGTAAGCATCATTTAAGATGGATGGTTAGTTACTTAATTTGAGTAGTATAATGAGATTTAGCTAGTTTGTGGCGTGACGAAATTGCTTTGACAATGCACCATAAAACAGCTTGTATTCAAATATATGTACATGGGTTTATCAGTCAGCGATAAGATTATATTTATACCTGGACAAATATGTTAGTCAGCGTCTCCACGATGTAGTCTCGTGTAAATTAGTAAATACATCCTTAATACAGTCAAATTTATTTAGCAATATCTATATTAGAGATATCCCAGCTCCTATTGATTTGTTCAAAAGGTTTGACATTTAAAACTTCCCGGGCGATAATAATATTAATAATAAAACAAAGTTCAACTTTGTACTGCTTTATGATGTGAATTTCGTGTACGATAAAGGCTTTTACATTCCTTAAAGCACCATTGAAATCCTGCAATGTCATAGCAATTTTATTGTTCTTAATTTCTTATTATAAGCTAAATGTTTGACCACACATTGGCCGTTCAGTTCATGCATTACAATAAAAAAAATTCGGCAGCGAAAACTATTTAGAACTCTTACAAAGTGCGAGCACGTTGTAAATCTTAACCGCGAGTTTTTTTTTTTTTTTTTTTAAAGGTAATACATGAAGGAGAGCAAAAAGTAAAAAGAAAAGACAGCAACAGAAAGTGGCTAATAAAGTATGGTCGTTTTAAAATTTAATCATATGCCTGTATCAACCATCATTAGCCCAAAAGCCCCAGGGACAAACAAAGCCTCATTTTCTAGCGACTTGAGAAAAAGGCTGTGAAACAAAACAAGGATAAACGGAAAAAGAAACACTCTTTACAAAATGTTTTCTTATGAAAAAGAAAAGAGAAACAGAAAAGCTTACAATCCCACTCCAAATCTAAGGAGCCCCATCAGTTTTTTTTTTTTTTATATTCCTCATACCCTTCTAATACATTATTATTGCCCTGCCTCCGTTTTTTCTCAGTGACCGTTCGACGGCCTGAACATCGGGTAGCCATTGACGCCACACGCCAGATTTGAGTACTCCGGATTGTAGTACGGATAACCATCACACTCCGCGTTCCTCATCATGACCATAGCCATATCCGGGCCGGGCATCTGCCACTGGGCCGGGCCCGGGACCATCCCCTCCATCGGTCCGTTCGAATACGGTGATGGGCCCGGCTGAGGAATATATTCCCCAACCGGCTCGTAATGGCCCGAAGACGACCCATATCCCCTGTTGAACCCCTCGTCTTGATAACTCCGAGTCCTCTCGAACCGGCAGCCGTTCCCTGCAACACTCGTCAAGTCTCCGGGGTACGAGAACTGCCTGTTCAGCATGGTCGGACCATTGCTCATCATATCGTACACCGAACCAGAGCCAATCCCGTTCTCGTCGTCGAGGAGGTCGTTGATGATATCGAGGTGTGGGAACTCGTCCGTGGACGAAAATCCCTGGGGTAAGCGGCCAGAAGTTCCAGCGGGAAACTCAGAGGCCAGAGGCTTATTGTACAAGTCGTTGAGCAGCGAAGAAGGCGGGTCGTAGTTGGGTTGCCTGAGAGAACCATTCATCCACTGGTTTCCGCTGTGCAGATTGAAAGGGTAACCCGGCTTGATCATGCCCGCTTCGACTCTCTCCGAGCTCTGTGGCAGGAACATCGGAGCAGAGTATGCGGCCGAGCTTGAAGGAGCATGGTTACCCATCATGGCGTTTCGGTAGGACTGAGGAATGTAACTATGGGTCGCTGGAGATGGGTCCGGACCCAACCGGCCAGCGGCGCTTGCCGAGCGGGCAAGCTGCGGGGTTGACTGAACCACGGACACTACGGGAGCGCTTGGCCTCGGACTGGGAGGAACTACTAAAGGCGCACTGGACGGCCTAGAAACGGCCGGTGGAGCGGCCTTCTTGTGGGTCTCGGCGGGCTTGGACACGATGACCGTCGCTGTGGCTGGTGGAGATGAGGACGAAACCACTGCCGGCGGACCTACTCGACCGTTGAAGGGGACTTTCTTGACTTGAACAGGATCCACCGAAGTCGCACTTGTCGGGCACTCGGATTTTGGTGGGAGACTTTTGGGAGAGGGCGTTGGAAGGCTCTTAGAAGGGCTGCTAGGAGAGGGCGTTGAGAGACTTTTAGGAGGGCTATTTGGTGTCGGTGTTGATTTGGTTGTTGGTTGTGTTCTTTGGGCCGGTGCCGCTGTTTTGTCTTTGGAGGGCCTTTCTGTCTCAACCTGATCATTGCCACCCAACTTTTTCTGCAGTGTAGAGACTTCTTCCTGTAACAAAAGTAGGGAAAAAAATTGCAAATATCAGTAAAGCATGAGTACATGAATGTGTTGCTTGAGCAAACTATAGAACTGTGGGTTCAGTGACAAAACAACCCATATAGTTGCAGCGCCAGCTATCATCAGACAACTCTCAACGACATATCGTTCAACGGAAAGTGTACGTAACAAAAAATAAAAGAAATAGATCGACCTTCTTCACCACACGCTGTTCGAGCCCTTTAATACGGTCCTGCAATGAGTTGACGGTGCCTTCGGGCTCAGAATCTCCAGTTTTGCTACTACCAGAGGCATCATTTGCGTCCCCAGCTTCGGTTGCCAGTACAGAAGACTGATTATCGACCTCATTTTCCCAACCACCCCTATGAGAGGTTGCCTTGCCTCGGTTCTTTCCCCTGAAAGTTTGAAGCAGAAATCAGTACCACGCCACGTAATTTATCATGCATCGACCCAATAAGAACCATGCTAAAACATAACCTGCTAGGTGATTTTTGGTTCTTGATATTTGGCGACAAATTCCCTCTAACCGACACGTTCAGATTAACTGACGGGACTGAATCTGTAGAGCACGTCGAGGAACTATCATCCATTAGAGATTGGCTCTTCTTATCAGACATTCCGTTTTGTACTGATGGGAGGCCACTGCTACTAGGTTCAGTGGAGGGTTGAACTTCCGAAGTGTCAGTATCCCAATTTATTTGACTAGCATCCCTGTCTTCCGAATCATGCTGGACATCGACTGAGTCGGAAACATCAGAAACATCGTCCAGTGATTCGAGCTTCTGATGCATGGTTTGGGCCTCAATTGGGGATTCTTTTCTTTCGTCAATTGGAGTATCCTGTTGGTCTTGATCCGGTATTGAAGCATCAGGTATTTCTTCTTTACCCTTGTCCTTCCCTTTACGATTGTTGCGTTTCTGTTTAGCCTATTAAAAAGCAGTATGAGAATCATCCAATGAATCTGTTTTCCACAAAATGAATCTCCTTTTGCTTTCCTAGTAGAGTAAAAAGAAAAGAAAAGGAAAACAGATCATTATAATAATTATGTGAACCTGTTTCTTCTTTGATTTCTCTTTCTTTTCACTACGCTTTGCCTTCAGCTCACTTTCTGCCAGCCACGCAGCCTCTTCTTCGCGGATGAGCTCTTCTTGTCTCTTTAGTGCAACAGCTTCCTGGTAGGCAACTTCAATTTTGTTGCTGGAGTAATAAGGAAAAAAATATGTGTAAGGATTCTATTCTAAATAAGTTAATCACATATTTGAGTCGCCACCATTCACCAAGACACCGCTATCTTATCAGGGATGTAATATTAGAGCAAGTCAAAATGGTAAGAGTATGTCACTGCTGTTATTGTGATTATTGAGGTAACCTATATCACACACTCACACACACACACACACACACAAGAAAGACTACTTGCTATGATATACCAAAACTAAAATGCCTTCCACCCAAGTACAATCCAAACTTCAAGAGACCCATAATATCACCATATTGTCACTAAATAGAAAGTGGAGGATGTTGCTCATAATGATCTTACTGATTAAAAGAAAGAAAAATAATCCACATATAAAGCAATAGTGTTAGTATATTCGTTATAAAGTACCTGAAAATATGGGCAAGGACAAAGATCTCCACAGTTCTACGCCCCAATTCTGTAAGCCGGCTTTCATCTCGCTCAATAGAATCTTTGTTAAAGTCCTCCCCAGAGCTCCCATCCTAAAGGGTAAATCGTGCTCATGTTCTTATCATTGCTTCCAAATAATAAGCTTTAACAATAAATTTGAAACTTGCAACTGCATAAATAGTGCTGTTGCGTACTTCTATCAATTATGTAACAATGATCCACGTTGTATCGATTAATTTTTACAAGGTAAGAATTGGATGGAAATTGGTTAAAGTTCAGTGGGAATGACCTAGGTATTGACAACCCAATAATCACATGACTCATCTCACCACCCAAACTCATTTAAAATTCATTATTATAACCGCTTTTCAGGAAAACAGTTCAATACGCGGTCCCTTGATCAAGAGTAATCGCTAAAAGACACCATAAAAACCCACCTTTGTGCGATTTTGAGGACCCTTTTCCTCTTTGGGAGGTAATGGTTCCAACGCAGCCCTCTCAAGTAGCAACAAAACATCATCCACCAATACAAACGCATCTTTCTCAACACGAACAATTGGTGCTGTCATTTCTTCGGCTTCCAACAATTTCAACTTAGCTTTCTTGGACTTAGTCTGTCCTTCAAGAGCCTTTAAGCCACTATATAATGAGTCCATCACCAGAGTAGATGTGACTTCTTTCTCAATAAAAAAGTGCTTAACAACAACTTTCAAGATTGAATCTGTCTTTTCCCTAGACATTCGACGTCTAGATATTTGGTCAATTCCCAACCAAAAAGCACGGAAACTGCAGCACCATTGTAAAAGAAAATTTGTTGGTCAAATAAATCGGATAAACATTAGTAGAAGCCTAGGGTACATCTGCGTTTTTAGTTTTCTGATTTTATACTTCACAATTCTTATAAATAATAAATACACTACAGAACCATATTAAAGCTCATAAAGGTAAGACATCATACCTTGACCACCTTGCTTTATCATCAATCAACTTCCCAAGTTTACTTCTTCTCTCTTCCACAAAGCGGCGGCAGATTTGTTCAACATTAGAGAGATATACTCTAACAAGTTCTCTCCTATACTGGCAATCAAGGCAACGGAATGGCCGCTCTACTTTCTCCCTGCAAATTCAGAAGCAAAGAGCAAAGATACTCAGATGGTTGAATTTAAAAAGTGTGATGATAACAACCAAGTCAATACATTCACCACAGGATAATGGTACATTTTTTTTTTTTTTTGTTTACATAAAGCCATAACAAACAAAAAAAACACCTAATAACTTGAACTTGAGCCTTTATTATAAGTGTGTCAGACTCGATAAACCCATCCAACACTTTTGACAGCTCCATGAATTTTTTCCATCCCCAGTCATGCTCTTTCTTCCAGAATCGATGTAATGTATCTGCGAATTCCACATGCAGTCAATACTCAACCCTCTAAAATGACAAGTTTATAGCACAACCAAAAGTTATTAATTATTAGCAGACATACCAGAATATTTGGATTTCTTGGGATCTTTATTTACCACAGCAATGGTAAATTGGGCAAAATGACTCCAACCTGCTTCACAAAAAAACTATGCATTATACAACTAAAGAAGCTAATAATATCATACATCACTAACCCAATACATAAACAGACATACCTGGAAGAAGTTTGTCATGATTAGCGACACACAGAAATAAGGAAAGATGATTGCATACGTCGCATCCTTGTGGGTATATCAAGATATACCTGCAGTCCAAATACAAAAATATATAAATAATGGTCATTTAAGTTTCATGCCGTAAATCTCTATCGTATAAAAGCAATAATAGGCATCGAACAAAAATTAAAATCATAAATGATAATAGCCAAACACTAGGCAGATGGTTCTGCTTAGCAATATATCCCGATAATTGAGTGTAAGAACATATCATATAATATTTCAATAACAGAGTCCAACTCTAAGTTAAATATGCCGCAAAACTTGTCCATTCCACTTATTCTAGACTAACCAAGTCCAAAAACACAATTGACACGTATGATAAAATTACTAGAAAAAGTCAGATCCATATGTTCATACCATTTGTAGCCGCCAACCTCAAATGCATTACTACGAAGTTCCCTTTTGTTAATCTGTGAAAATTTCTCTATCTTCCACGTATGTTTTCCGTACAGCTCAGACGGCTTAAGCCCTATAAAACAATATAAACTAGCCTGTAAACAATTAAGAACCTAATGCTGCAACTGAATATAGGTCTGCAAAAACCATTGTGAAATTAATACTCAAGAGGAAAAAAAAAACGAAAGGCAGTTAATAAACAAGCAAAAAACCTGTGCTAGGTCCGTGTATGATAATATGTTCCACGAAAGAAAAAAAAATAAAGCTGTAACATCAGTGTCTAGAGAGAAACTAATAATTAGAAAAGGAAGATAAACAACAAGACTATTCCGTGCACCCTAAATATTTCAGTTTTGATTCTCTTATACCAAATCTAAAACTTAACTCGAGACGGATAAGTATCAATCATTAGGGGAAATTAATTAATAGACTCTACGACAGATGCAGAATCAAAATGCCCGTTACCCCCTTTTATTCTTTGTCGGCTACCGAGTAAATTGACTTCCCTGGATGCACTAAAATAAGATCTCCCGTATAAAGAAAGATACGAAACAATGTTTTTAAAACAACAAAGAATCTTCAAACCATACATTTTCGGGCTATAATAATTCATCCAAGTAACTAATAAAACATTTTCGGACCACAAACTCATCATTGCCCCGAACTCAACACTAAGAAATAAAAACCGCCGCATTTATACCCTCGGTTTCATTCCATGATTCATTCCCAATAACCAACGGTTGTATGAGATAATACGGTTCCCTCAATCCCAGCACTTGATGGAAAAAATGAGCTAATACGCCTTCTGAGTTCCACAATCAAACATTCTCTCAAAAACTATATAAAATTTATATAGAGATAAAAACCATACCACCATCCTCGTCATCATCGGTGTCCCAGTAAGGGGGTGAAGTTGATGGAGTCCCATTCTCAACCTGCTCAGAAGACCGCCACTCCGTCAACTCACCTGACTGGCAGCGCTGACCGCTCGAAATCCCCTCCGAAGATCTTCCCGCTCCAGAGTCCTCACCAGCAACCCCGGCCATGTCCTGCAATGAATCTTCTTTCCCCGCCCTTCCACTACAATATGAAGTCAAAGCACGGCAATCTGAAACAAACGCAGTTTCATTAATCCATACTTTGAGAGCTGTTATACGTGACATTGATAATTCAATCACACTGTAACACTCAACTGATCGTACTCCATTTAAAAAAAATGAATAAATATCGAATGAACCAGAACTCATACCATCAAATAATCAACAAAATGAAAAACTTCAATTCACTTTCTCCGTATATATATCCATTAAAACATTCACAATTCTCTAAACTGATAGAACCCACCGTATCAAACATGGAGAAAGTAATAAACCCTAAATCAACAGGGTAAACGAACAACTCTGAAGTGTGGTGATAATCAACCAGATTGAGACCCATAATTAATTACATATAAACCCTAGCAGAAAAAACAATAACGGTCGGTCCAATTTCACGATAACCGAACCGCGGAGAAACCTAAGATCGGAACCTAAAACGCCACCGAAAACCACAATCAGAACCAAACCCTACGAAATGCAGAGACGACAATAGGACCAAGGAAAAACAATAGAAGGAAATAAAAACCGAAAAAGAGAGACACACGACGTCACATAGATCGAGTTGAATACGGACCTCGAAAAAGACGAGCAGAGATTATCAATGGCCAACGATAGCTCTGAGATTCTAGAGAGAGAATAAGATTATAAGAGATATAGGTCGAAGAAGAGAGCAGATAGAGAAACGAGAAAAAGAGAACAATGACGGAGCCCAAAAAAGAAAAATCTTATTTAATTTTCTTTTAAAAATTATATTAGTTTTTCTCAAGCACACCCAAAACAAAAACTATGTACTATTTATATGCAAACTCATCTTGTTTTTTTTTTTTTGCTATTCTCTATTTTTTTTCCTTTTTTATTATTTTTACATCATCTTTTTTAGGAATATTTTTTCATCTGATTACACAATCAATTGTATAAGACTTTTTACCCGAACTAGGTCATTGCAGCACTTGATTTCCTTTCAATAGGGAAATTAAAAATACTTAAATAACTTGAGAATCTCAAAATAACATTATAAACTATAGTATACAATTTATTAATTAATATTCATTTGTTGACGGTTAAATGAAGGAAAAAAACCGATATAGAAATTTGTTGCAGATTAAATGAAGAAAAAAAAAATATGGTTAGATCATTTTGTAACCGGTATGATCATTTTGTTTAACGGTATCGAAAATCTTATCTAATTCAACTTTTTATTAGATTTGAATAAACAAAAATATAAAATAATTATACTAATTATGTGATTAGTAACCGGTATGATCATTTTGTTTAACGGTATTATGCAAATATGGTTATTTAATGATTGCATCATAAAAATGATAAGAGTATTCAATTTTCCGTCGTTTTCCGTAATTTTATGTTTATTGTAATATCGAGTTAGACGACCATATTCCTCGTATATATGTTATAATGTTATTTTTTTCTACCATCAGGATAAATGTAATTATGTTATATGTACAATATGAAATAAAACGTTACCATGAAACATAAGATATAGAAATATTTATCGGAATATATTAATATTTTGTAGAACGTTGTATCATTATGTAATAGGAAAAAAAATATGCCCGTGAAAATATTTAATCATCCTTTAAATTAAATCATAAATATGATAAATTAAAGATTCTAACAAATACATATATTGGGTTATTAATTTCCTCAAGTAATGAAAATATTATCTTAAATTATTAAGTATTACATAGTTTTATGTGCGCGTATATATAAAAGAAATAGCAATATATATATAATGCAACATCACAATTTGTTTAGTTCATCTTGGATTCATTTTAAATCAAAAGACGCGACTGTTTAAGATTGCTACTATCAATTAAAGAAAATGCCTTATGTCTAACTTTCAATTTATAATATGCGTACATAATATATGAGAAGTTAAGTAGATTGTATTACTCACGTTAAAATTCTAATATAATTATCGAATAATTAAGAAAATGATTCAAATACGCCTACACCATTAACTTAAGCATGAGTTGAACTATATTTTGATAATTAAATTATAATTTTAATTGAGTGTAGTTATCTAAATATAAAATAACGTTTATTTTATAACATATATCATTTTTTTTAACTCTTAAGCAATATAATCTAGAACTTTTAAAAAGGGGTAATTGATTATAGGCTTATAGGTGTATTACATGCAACTCATCTTCGGTAGGAATACCATAAAAGATTTATAAAAAAAATAAAAATAAAAATAAAAAAAGAACTAACTAACGTTATAAAACATATATTTATGTCTCTGTGTATGTAAGTGTAACGTAGAGTTTGTTTGGCGTTTGTAGAAGGTCGGTGACAAGTGTTTGGAGGAGTGGTCAGTAGAACGTTGACTAGCTTAATGAAGGTGTCTGTGGGCCCACACTCTTTTCCTTCCTTTTTTGTGCTTCTAGGGTTCTACGGTTATAGTTTTCTTTTATGGGTTCGAATTTTTGACCTTTCACTCATGAGCGTTGCTATGTGACACGGATCACGACAACGAACGATCCACTCACGTTTTGACACGTGGCAGCACAGTGCCACGTGTCAAAACGTGAGTGGGTCGTTCGTTGTCGTGACCCGTGTCACATATCATTTCCGTTCACTTATAGTCCATAACTGTACATTTTGTTAGAGAAATTTTATTTTCTAGACCTAAAAGTTATGGAAATATTTTAATTAGACTCACTAGTTCAGAAATATCTAAAATTAGACTTGTGTACCAATTTCGGACAAAAATACCCTTTCAAGGTAATATAACCATCTTCACTTCATTCCCTACTTCTTTTCATCTCTCATTCTCTCTCATTTCCTATCGTTTTCATCATTTTCGAGTATCCAATTCGTTCAATCCCGTCGAAATGGGTTAGTATGCTCATTCATTCATCTTTTATAGTTATGTTGATATAGTTTGTGTAGAAAAAAAAAAGTTGGTAGATTTAGGTCAAAAAACCCGGAATTTAACGTTATTTCCGATGAAATTCGATAATTTAGGATGAAATTTAAGTATTATTTCCGATGAAATTCAAGCTGAAATTCCGACAGGATCCGACAGGATCTGGTAAGGTCCAGAATCCGACAGGATCTGGCAGGATCCGACAGGCTGCCAGAAATCCGACCAGATCTGGCAAGATCCGACCGGATCTGACAGTGTCCCAAGAAAATGAAAAAATCCGGTATTTTTTATTTAATGTATTTATGTGATATTTCTTGCAGTTTTGTTGATGGTTAACGGCACATGGGAGAGAAATGGACACTTATACGTGTTCAAAAATGCAAGAACATTTCTGCTTGAAGTTTCGAAAGAGACGACGTACACGGGTTAGTCGACAAGGTGTACAATAGAGTCGATATAGACAGATCAAAGTATGACTTAAAGTTAGAAGTTCCATATGAAGTGGGTAATATGCCGATTGAGCATGCTTTGTTGAAGGACGATATTGATGTTAAGTATTATACGAAGTGCAAAAGTCGTAGAAAATATGCACTTTGTGTAACTTGATATCGAAAGAAATCACAGCGTTTAGTGCAAACAAAGTAGATAAAGGAAAAAATGTTATCAATGAAGAGTTGCCTCGTGTTGAACTCAACAAGAGACGAAAGAATTTGATAATCACCGATCGAGATGATGAAGTATACGTGCATGACAGAGATGATTATCACAACAACGAGGAAGATGATGAAGAACAAAATAACAAATTGACGAAGATAAAAGTGACAAGGGAGAAGATGGACACAACAGTGACAAAGAAACAGAATTCGAAGAGTTTGCGAATCATGAAGAATATAAAGATTTTGTTAAACATTTTGCAGTACCATCAGGACACGGTGAACCATCAAAACAAGGTGAACCGTCACGTGACCCTCGTAAAGATGTTTCACAAACGGATTTCGTGCGTTATTCATGGGAAGCCCCTAACTTCACAGCCGATGATGTTGTCAAAGAAGAACGTAATGAAGGTCCAACTCTGTTGTCACATTCTTCCACAGGTAATAAAAATAATGAGATCTACTTATAATATGGAAAATTGTTATGTTATATATTTTATAACCATTGATTACATGCAATAGGTAGCACAGAAGATATATACCTTGGGAAAGAGTTTGAGTCAAAGAAACAGATGAAGCAACAGATTCATGTTTTTGCTCTAAAAAATAATTTTGAGTTTAGAGTGAAATCGTCTTCGAAAAAGAGATGGTATGTCATATGCAAAATGAGATGTGCACTTGGAAGCCGAGGGGTGTTGTGCAGTGGTCTGATATGTGGCAGATAACGTCGTATGAGAGTAGACATTCTTGCGCGCGTGTGGTTCTAACAGAATGTCATAGAGGAGCTGCACCTTGGGTTATTGAGCACGTCTTCAAAGATAAGTACAACATTAGCTCTATGGCTGAATATTCAGCGCATAACGTAAGAGAGGAAGTCAAGACAAGATGGGGGGGCATATCGTACTTGAAAGCTAGGAGAACAAGGGAGAAAGAAATTTCTTATGTAAGTGGTACGCCAGAAGAATCTTATCAGAAGTTACCATCTTGGTTATACATGTTGGAGCAGAAGAATCCAGGGACTCTTACGGAGTTTGTGAAAGATGGCGATAGATTCAAATACGCATTCTTTTCTATTGGAGCGTGTCGTAGAGGGTTCAAGTCTTGTCGACCAGTCATATCATTAGACAGTGCATTTTTTAAGACAAAATACGGTGGACAGTTGCTATGCGCAATTGCGATGGATGCTAATTCTCAATTGTATCCACTTGCATTCGGGGTAGTAGATAACGAGTGTCATGCTTCGTGGATTTGGTTTTTGAGAAAGTTGAGAGAAGCTATCGGTGAAGACGTTGAAGAGTTGGTGTTCATATCCGATCGACATGTTAGCATCATACATGGCGTCGAAGTGGTGTTCCCCGGTATCCCTCATGGAACATGCTTCCATCATCTCAAACTAAATGTCCAGCATAAATTCAAGACTGATTATTGTGGTATTGAACTGTATGATGCCGCTTATGCCTTCAATAAGCGGGCTTTCGAAGCTCATTTTCGGCAATTGAGGAGAAAAGATGTCGAGATTGCTAAGTATCTCGAGGAAGTCGGTTTTGATCGGTGGGCAAAAGAGCATTTTTTCCTGGAAAACGGTAAAACTAAAACTTTTCCCTTTGTCATTACAAGTATTTAACTATATGTGTAACGTCACTAATATGTAACTGTTTATATAGGAATGATATAATGACAAGCAATAATGCAGAAAGCTTCAACAATAAGACGAGGAATGCTAGAACGTCTCCCATCACCACTTTGCTTGAGTTCATTAGATTCACACTTCAAACGTGGTTTTTTAATCGAGAAGAAATTGCTAGAAAATGTGATACAAGACTGTCCCCGAAGTTTCAAGATAATCTCGAACATCTGAACGGCAAGGCACAATACGTGAATACCTACGGACTCGGGATGTTTGAATGTAATGTTAGAGACGAGAGAGGTGACTTTGATGTGCATTTGATGAATAACACATGCACTTGTGGACTAACACAACTACTTGGAATCCCGTGCGAGCATGCCATCGCATCCGCACAACATAGGAGTGTGGACATTTATTCGTTGTGCAGTCCTTTCTATTCGAAGGAGATATGGATTGAGATGTACAAGGAATTTATATATCCTGTTGGGAATGAAGATCAGTGGAACGTTCCGGATGACATAAAAAACATGAAGGTGTTGGAACCAGTTGAAAAAAAACAAGCCGGTCGACCGAAGAAAAGTAAACAAGGAAGGCGAAGAGTCAATCGATATCCATCTCAAGGAGAAAAGGTTGTTATTCATCGCAAATGTGGTAAATGTGGTGGTATGGGACATAACAGGAAGACATGCACATGGAGAGAGTGAAAACTTGTTTATATTTATTAAGTTGATCGTTATTTTTATTTTTTTAAAACTTATTTTGTTGAACAATTGACGTTTAAGTTTGAGTTGAACATGTTTGTGGTTATGTTTATGTTTATATTTTTATTTATTACTTTAAATATTTAAATGTGAATTTAATGACATGAAACTATATCATGACATGAAACTTAAGATATCCAATATATTTAATGAAAATAGTTTTAATGACATGAAACTAAAGATATCCAATATATTTAATGACATCAAACTAGAGATATCCAAAATATTTAATGAAATAAAACTAGAGATATCCTAATATTTAATACATATCATCGCTCTTCTAATTGGAAAAATAGGTCCGTCGACCATTTCTTCCTGAACGTCTTAATGTTCTCGCTTCGTAGTGTGTCAAAACTGGCGCCGACAAGGATGTGCTCCATGTATTTGATTGCGAACATCCCACAATCACCACTGAAAGACAAAATCACAAAATGTTATACACAAATAACTCTTAAATAATTATACACAAAAATTTTTACATACCTTGTCACACATTGTGGAACGGTATCGTCAATTAGCCATAAGAACGGTGGAAGTCGAATTTCCCCGCCATCCAGCTCTCGCTCCGCCCTCGGATGCTCGTTGAATAATCTCAACATTGCCATAACCTTCGATATCACTTGACACCAATCCTACATTAACATAAGAATGTAAGAAAATAAATATATGATTTACTATAAACTTTAAAGTTTACTAACCTCTATCATCGTTCTGAAGTTGTTGGCATGTTCTCTATTCTTCACAATGTCATTTTGGCAGTCCAAGACGGTTATGGTCCACTCTTGGAGGTCGACTCGAAACGTGAACCAATGCATCTGTCTGAAGTTGACGATGAATAAAATCTCTCACGCACAATTCCACGACAAGACTTGAGAGTTTTTGTATCCAGTCATAGGATCAAACACGATGTGTTGATCCCAGTCTACGATCTCCGCCTCTTTGCCTGTTTCGTCGGCAATCTTCTTGTACTCTTGTTCTTTCGTATAACGCCCGTATACATGTTGGACCCACTGGGTATCCATGATGCAGACGTCTTGACGATACCCGTCATATTGTCATTGGCGTCTCCGTAGCATATGTATAATAGCATCAACATGATGTCAACGTATTTGGATTAACAAATATATTTAAGACATAATAATTAACTTGTACTATAAATACATATTAAAAGTAAAGTAGTTATACTTATACATACCGCGTCGTTTAGCCATTTTCCGTTCTCGAGAAGGATCTTGAAGAAATCTTCTTCCACACTAGCGATCTTCACATACATCTTTGGCATAAAATGACCATCAAGTTTACGCGTTTTACTCCACTTCACGACGGCTTCCCAATCTTTAAGTATTGGCTCCTTCAACGGTTTGAACGGCGACACCCGTTTATTTGTTGCATACTTCGGCCGCGTCGTGTCCGAGAAATCGGCGGAGAAAGTATCTTTTCGAATACGCTTTTGAGATATCATTCGTACCTTCTCTTTCGCCTTCTTCTGTGCTAGGGTCGACAACGGGAGCTTCTTATCTGATACATCGTTCCGCCGGGACGTTTTTTACTAGGTGAAGCTGGCTTCCTCGTCGTACACGAGGGCTGCGAAGACAACGGCTGCGACGCCGCATGTGAAGGAGGACTAGGAGGGGCGGGAGGACTAGGAGATGACGGGTATCGTCGTAGATTAGGATGAGGCGGGGATCGACGTGGACGAGGTTTACCAGCTTGTGTAGTTGGTAACTGCCCGGGACATAAACCTGTCACGTCCGAGAACATCATGTTTATCTTTGCAAAACTACTTCACATAAAACTAGTAACTAAAACTCATATTTTTAATTAATAAATAAAATTTACCTGACGAGGTTCTCGCGGTGTATCTGAAACATGATCATGATCATCATCTTTATCACTCCACACATTCTCTTCTTCGTCCTTTTCGGCTTGTCTGAGTACGTCGGCTTCTTTCGCGATTGACTGTACTAAATCAATCTCTTCCTCGATATTACGTGGCTCAACCACGTTTTTTCCATCAGTCGGATATAGCGATTGACTGAGTTGCGTTTCTAGTTGCTGGAAGAACTCGCGCTCACCGGTCCTTGGTCTCAACATCTGAAGAACACCAAGCTACAAGAGAAAAAAAAAATTATAAATATTTAAAATTTAGATAAGTGTATAGATTATTTATAAAACATATAAATTATAAATTATCGTTTTTTTAAGAAAAACCTGCTCGACGTCCTTGCGTGTCACCACTCGAACGCTTGACCACTGTTGTCGCAGTTTTTCGGACAACGATTTAGGAGTCGCAGACGGTCAGACCCAAGGCCGGACCAAGTGGTCTCGTCTCGACTCGAGCGTGTCGGACTTGGTATCCCAAGTCGTCCCTTAGCTGTCTGTGGTATCTGTCTCGTCCAGGCACCTGAAAAGCAAGCCAGAAAGGTGTGAACTACAAAGGGAAAACAGGGGGGTTGCCCCTGTTTACCTCTCCGACGCTCAACATTAGTAGGATTGAGGTGGTTTGTAGAGGGTTTAGTGTTTAGGGATCGGGACTTGAGGGAAACGAGCGAGGTATGAGTTCGGCAGCGTTTCAGTACTCAAATTTCGGATTACCTGGACTAGGGGAGCGGCCCTTGTATTTATAGGCGGCCAAGGGGTGTTTGGGGAACCTCTTGGCCGAGCGCCAGCCTTGGATGAGCGCCGGCCTTGGCGAGCGCCGGCCTTGGCTTAGCGCCTGCCTTGGACGAGGGCCGGCCTTGGCTTAGCGCCGGCCTTGGACGAGAGCCGGCCTTGGCGAGCGCCGGCCTTGGCGAATGCCGGCCTTGGACGAGCGCCGGCCTTGGCTTAGCGCCGGCCTTGGACGAGGGCCGGCCTTGGCTTAGCGCCGGCCATGGACGAGAGCCGGCCTTGGCGAGCGCCGGCCTTGGCGAGCGCCGGCCTTGGACGAGTGCCGGCCTTGGATGAGCGGCGGCCTTGGACGAGCGCCGGCCTTGGCTTAGCGCCGGCCTTGGACAAGCGCCGACCTTGAATTAGCGCCGGCCTTGGACGAGCGCCGGCCTTGGCTTAGCGCCGGCCTTGGACGAGCGCCGGCCTTGAATTAGCGCCGGCCTTGGATGAGTGCCGGCCTTGGATGAGCGAGTCTCAGGACGGCCGCCAGCGTGGCCGTCGTCGATCTACCGAGCCGAGACGGACCGGTAACATTAGCCCCCCGAGTTTATCATCGATTGTAAATCGCGTGGTAAACTCAAAGTCCAACGTCGGCCCATCGGAGAAGCCCACCGCCAAGAGGTATGCTCCGACGTCTTTTAATATTATTTTTATTTTTTGTCGATCATGCTTGCCTCGTTATTCGCGCCCATGGACCCCATTGACCACCTATCGGAGCGTGGGACCATTGAAGGTGATTTGTATGTCTTGTTTGAGGACAACCACGTGGACTTGGATGTTTTTTGGGCTCAATTTTCGCCCCCACCAATGATCCCCGATACACGGCATTCGTCGCATTCAATCAACGCTATCGAGATGTCCGGAGAGGATCTCTCATTGGTGGAGGCGTGGCTGGCCGACGAGGGAGAGGGCGCGCGTGCCGGAGACAGCCAACGCCGGCAGGAGGACGCCGGGGATAGCGCGCGTGCTGGAGGAGGCGCCTGGGCCCGGGGCGGCGCCGGAGACGCCGGGGAGGACCCGCCCAGGCCGGGGAACGACGCCCCTCTGCCTGCCGGTGGCCTGGGCGACGGGCGAGTGCCGGAGACGGCCGCGCCTGGAGCGGCCGGCGCTGGAGGAGACGCGCCGGAGGAAGGCGACGCCGGGGGGGACGCCCCGGCCGGGGGCGGCGCGATCTGGGTCGGCCCCAACCCCGAAGAAGCCCTAACCCGACTGGGCTGGGCCGACCAGGCGCTCACTGGGCGCGCCGACGAGGGGGAACGCCCGGGCGGCGCGAGCGACCCCGGGGCGGCCGCGCGCGACGAGGCCGGCGCCGAGAAGGGCGCGCCGGCCGACCTCGACGTCGTCTGGGCCGGTCCTGACGCGGGGGAGGCCTCTGCTCGGCCGGTGGCGGCCGTCGGGTGGTCTGCAGATCACGCGTGGGAGGACAGCCCCCCGGGCCTGGCCGTGCCGGCGATGGCGCGCACTGCTGGGGAATCGCCGGTGCCGGGCGACACCGCCCAGGGAGGGGCCGACGCCGGGCAGGAGGCGGCCTAGCCAGGTGGCGCCGGACAGGGGGCGGCTGCTTGCCCAGCCCCTGGGCAAACCCTAGGCCCCATTGGGCCGGGCCTGGGCGAGGAGGGCGCAGCCGTCCAGGAGCCGGGCTGGGCCGGTGCGCGCGAGGAGGGCCCAACCGGCCGCGGGCCGGACGGGGCTGCTGGGCTGCGTGCGCGCGAGGAGGGCCTGGCCAGCCGGGCCGGGCTGGTGGGCCGGACGTGCCTGGGATGAGTGCCGGGATGCCCGAGCAGGGCTCATGGGCCGGAGACCCGACCGGCCGAGAGTTGGGCCGGGCCGACAAGCCTGACGCGCGCGTTGGAGGCTGGAGGTCGCCTGGGCCGGGCCCGCGCGTGGAGGAGCCACCCAGCTAGGAGACGGGCTGGGTCCTAGGGCTTGACGTGCGCACAGGAGGGAGCGTCGCCGGCTATAGGACGGGCCGGCCCGACGGTGGGGACCCGGCCGGCCGGTAACTAGTCGAGCGCTCGGGCAACGTCCCAAACTCCGAACGATCCGGTGACTCGTCGAGCCGTCGCATAGCACCTGCGGCGAGGGCACTTTCTTCCACTGCGCGGGAGGAAACGCGGACCTCAACCTTCCCGATAGGAGAGTCAGTCGTGCGGGGCAACCTCGACTGCTCGGGTGTCGATGTCCCGAGCTTGATATCCATTGCCAGCTTCAAGAGCCTGAGGAAACGCTATAGCATCCCGGAATCTGTGTCAATCCTCAGACCGTTGCCCGATGATCTTCCGTCCCGCCCTCGAAGGGGGTACGCTGCGGTCCACAAGGCGAGCCTTCGCGGGGGACTAAGGTTGCCTTTTCAACCGGTTATCCAGGAGTTGTTAGTTCGACTGGGGGTGCATGCTTTACAGATGTCCCCGGCCTTCTACCGACAGGTCGCGGCGTGTCATATGATGCTTTATCGGGCGAAGAAGAGGGCCGTCACTGCCAACGACATCCAGGACCTCATGACGATACGAGGGGTGTCGGGGAAGCCGGGCTTCTACCTAGCGTTACACCGTAAGCGCTTCGCCATCATTAGCAGGGTTAACTCGAAGCATAGATATCCTTGGATATGGGTGTCCGAGTCAGCCTTCGGGGTCGCGCCTCTCTTCTTCGGTCCCGCGGCTGATTTTCCACCTGTGGGCGATACCGAGGGTTCCGAGCTTAACACGGTGATCAGGGGGGTCCCGGAATCATGGCGGCAAGGACCGCACTTCGAATCCCCAGACCTAATGGCAAGGACTGGGTGGTTCACGCCTGGAGACGACGCTCCCTCGTGCCCGGGTCTCGACGCGGAGGCTACGGAAGACCCTGAATCGGAGGCGGGGGGCTCGTCTGCTCCTCCCCCTGACGTGGGGGGTACTGACCACACATATGCTTCCCGTTAGTGCACGTTCCACTGTATTGCATTCTAACCTGTCGTCTCTTTATCTTTTTCAGATACCATGACCCGGCGACATCGACCGCGCACGCAAGTACCGAGGATGGCGCTCGACGTCGAAGCCGCGACCACGGCTCAACCACAAGCTGAGGCTCGCCATGGGGGGCTTCCAACGCGGGCGAGGAACGAGGCGAACTCCTCAAACAAGCGACCATCGTCGACGACCCTCCCTGGCTCGTCCTCCGTCCACAAGCGTGCCCATACGTCGGCGGCGCCAGACGGCATGGAATCGATGCTCTTAGCGGAAGCGGCGGAGCTGAAGGATCAATGCTCTCGAGGGATCCTTGAAACCTCTCTGCGGGATTTCAAGAGTCTCCTGACGGCGAGCGACCTCGAGCATTTCCAGAGTGGGATCGGCGATGCCCGAAAGGTACGACTTGCTTGCTTGTTTTATGTGCAACCATTATGCTTATTTCGATCGTACGTATATTGTTTGTTCCCACAGATGCTCGTGCGCCAAGAACGGAGCGACCGTATCCTCCGGGACTTGCTGCGTCGCATGCAAATCATGGAGAAAGACAAGGAGAGCACGGCGGCCGCCCATGCTGCCACTCTGGCGGGGGTCCGCACCGTCCAAGAGTTTCAAGCACTCGAGGAGGAACTGAAGCGAGCTCGCGAGAAGGCGGCGGCCGAGAAGGCGTCTCGGGAGAAGGCTGAGCAGGCGGCTGACACTTTCTTAGGGGAGACAAAGAAACTCCAGGCGGCGCTCTCGAGCCGAGACGATGAGCTGAACATTGTCCACGCTCGATTGTCGGCGAGCGAGATCTCCCGGGTCAAGGCCGAGAGGGAGAGGGAAACTTTGCGAGCGGAGGTGCAGACCCTCGTCAAGGAGAAAGACGACGCCGTGCGAGCCAAGACGGAGTTGGAGGAGGACTGGGATCTTTCGCTGGAGGTGGCCCGTTACGAGGTGGCCATGCGGGTAAAAGACGCGACCGCGGAGGAGAACGCGTCTCGCGGGATCACATTTTCATATTTTGACGCCATGTTTCCTCCTCTGGATGACGAGTTGCCAGAGGACGACCTGTTGGAATCGATCTAGGGTTTGAGAAAATAATTAACGCTTCGGTAAGCGGCAGAATTTTAAAAATTTTCTTTTACAAGTAAAACAGTTTTTACTAACCTAGACAAGTGCAAGTACATGTAATTAAAAACCAATATGAGCTAGAAGTTTACTAACCTTTCTTGAAGCTTGAACTTTGAAGAAGCTTGTGGAAAGTTTGCAACGCTCGTCTCCCCTCGCAGCACGTCTCTCTTTCTTTCCTCGGCACCTCGAGCAACCACGAAAGTTTCTATCACTAAATCACTCGAAAAGAAGGAATCAGTGAGTGGGCACTTTTAAACGCTACGACTTAAGAACGAGTCTCGAAGTCGCAGAGCTAAACACTAGGTCGAGTGAGGACCTAGGTGCCAAGACAAGAAAAATCGAAAATATAAACTAGAGAGAGAGAGAGAGGAAGGGGCGGCCAAGTCTAGAGAGAGAAGCTCTCAATCTCTAAAACTTTGGAATGAATCAATTGTGAGAAAAAGGGGCTCCTATTTATAGGAGAGGTCTCACCTTCTATAAGGTAGTTTCCTCTTCTATAGAATATCACATATTCATGAGCCAATTTCCTCTTTTCCCACTTGAGATGCTCGGCCAAGGATGCCTTCTAGAAGGCTTGGATTTGTTTCCATTTTTGTTCCTTGCCTTGCCTTGTTCTCTCTTGGCCGATTACCCTAATGCATCCTCATGCAAATTTGTTTCCTCTTTTTCTTTTGGCAAGTATCTTGATACATTTATGCACAAAAAAATTCTCTCACGGTTGGGTATGTTGGGCGCCTATGTCCTTCTAGAATGGGCTTCTAGAAGCTTTTCCATTTGTTCATGACAACATGAAAAAGGCCCAATAAGAATTTTCAATAAAATTCTTATGAAATGAAATTAATTCACAAGGCCCAATGATCAAGTCATGGCCGAGTGAAACATGTCATAAAATGACCTTGTAAAAAATTTATTGACATTCATTTCATCCTTTGTCTCAAAAGACAAAAATACCCTTTTAACTATTTTCGTTCTTGTTTTAACTTAGCTTCCAGTTTAACTATTCCTATCGATGTGATTCGTGACAGTGACCTCATGGACCCAAATGAACAAAGCTTTAGCTAAACACTTGGACTCAAAAGTTCACAAACCTTTTCCAAGTTTAGCTTAATGCCAACTGACTCCACTAAAGAGCTGACACTGAAAATCTCTCGGTTCACATGAATTTATTTTCTACTCAAGAATTCGACTTAATTATGATGAGCGGATCCACTGAATATTATCTATGTTTACCCTTCATGAATGTCATCAGCTAGTCGGGATTTACTAAATTACCATTTTACCCTTCTAGCTGTTATTTCCTCAACTCCTTTGTCGCTTGTGAATAAGTTAGAAACAATGTATTGACGAGGAGCTAACAAGTCACATTGTTTCATCCAAAAGAGTCAGGACTCAATTTGGACACTGGCCAGTTCATTTATTCACACTCCAAGGAACAAAGCATGAGGTGACATACATTGCATTTCAGCAATCTTGTACATGAATTCCATATCTATGAGAACTTCACAAAGTTACTCATGACATACTCACAACTTAGTACTTCACCAATAGGCCCTGTTCGGAATCACATAGTGAGCCCGAACTCTGACTTTCTCAAATGAGAATACTAAGCTGTGAAATGGCATGTCTCATTTCAGGATTAAGGTAAGCATGATGCAATTCATACGTAGTGACTTCGAGACATAAGAGGTTAAATGGTTTGTTCTTATCTTGTCTCTAGAAGTGCACTGGTCAATTCAGTACCTTCGAAAGATACCTAGAAGAACTATAGAGTCTCCAACTCTCAATGCCTCATAACCAGACATCATAGATTCTTCTAACAATCATACTGAGGTCAATAGTCCTTTGACCCTAAGATTGCGAATATATCGTTTTAAGCAAACTACGAAGAGTTTGTTCATGCAAATCTACATTTGTCTCTTCGTAAGTTGTTAAGTTTGTTTATGGACTAAAAGACGATGGTTTTATCATAAAGCTTCAGACAAGGAAGATTGAATGAACGTTTCAACTTTATTAATGAATAGATAGGCAATTACAAGCAAGAGTCTTCATGAGACTTTATTACATCAAATGTACAAAATAAAGACTACAACTCTTCTTGTGGGCACCATTGACAACACGACCTGACTCCCGAAGTTCCTGCGGAGGCCGCTCAGTCGTCAAACTATGGTCCGGTGGAGAAACCGTTGGCGGGTCGGGCGCCCCTCGCCCCGAAGACGACGAAGAGCAGATCGACTACGGCTCAGAGTAGCCACGTTTTCTCTGATTTTCTGCGCACTTGTTTGGCGCTTGCCTTACATTTTCTTTCGGATTTTTGTCATGTTTGACATGTGTCGTACTCTCGTACTTTTCTCGTTGGGTTGTTTGTGCAACATTGTTTCGCTTTGATTGAAGCTTTCTTTTTATTACGCGTCTTATTTTCTCGACTTGCTATGCTTAGTGTAATCGATTTGCGCGATTTGAACAATGCGTGACAATGCGTGTCTTACGAACTCGGCTTACTATGTCTAGCGTAACCGGTTTGCACGGCTTACTACCGTATTTGGCGGCGAAGTTTCCCGAGGATGCCGGCTAGACCGGTTTCATCCGCTGGGTGCGATTCTCGGCCATCCCTTCGCGACTCGCTTCCCATCGGCGTGTACGAGCTGGGTGGCCGTCGCGCTCATCCTCCGGCGAGTACGCTACCTATCTGCGTGCGTATCGGGACGAGCTTGCAGTTCCCAGTGAGTGTGGTACTTGTTGGTACGCGTGTCACGTTTTGGGTTTTGACTGTCGAGATCGACGATCCGGTGCGCGGACGTGATCCGTCGATGCCTTGCTGCCTATCGGTGTGCAAGGCGCGACGTTGCGTGAGAGTGTCGCAGCGAAAGACGTGCGAGGTTGAAGGTCCAATGCGTGGATCCAACTTGTCGACGTTTCGTTATCTCTCAGCGCGGGGTCGGAGGTCCGGTGCGCGGATCCGATTTGTGGACGTTTTGCTACCTCTCAGTGCGTGAAAGGTGGAGCGTGAAAAATGGAGTAAATGAGCTTGTTACCCTCATTCTATCCTCCTTAGCCCCCCGAGTTTCTTGGGTGCTCGTAGAGGAGACTAGAAATTATAACACAATGCTTTGAAGCGAAATGTAATTCATTATAATGTTGAAATGGTTAAAAAATTACATCCCAGGCCGTTGGCCGAACTTGAAATTTAAAATTGTCTTTGCTAAAAATCGAAAACAACATGAAAACAACAAAACGTAGAGTGAGCGAAAGGGCATCTATTGGTAATATTGCCGAAGGTGCTCCGCGTTCCATGGATGCGTGAACACGAGTCCCTCCAGGTTCTCGAGCTCGTACGTGCCGTTGTGGATGGCTCGGCGCACACGGTACGGGCCTTCCCAGGTGAGGCCTAGAACTCCCGCACCTTGCACCTTGGTGTTTTGGAACACCCTTCGAAGGACGAGGCTCCCGTCGGCGAACTTCCGCAGCTTGATCTTGGAATTGTAGTACTTCTCGACCTTCCTCTTTTGCGCAGCAAGTCGGGTGAGTGCGTCCGCCCTCCTCTCATATATGAGGTCTAACTCGAGCCTGATTGCGTCGTCGTTGGCGGCTTCTTCGTACTCCTCGATGCGCAAGGTCGGTAGCTTGGTCTTGACGGGTACCATGGCCTCGACGCCGAATGCGAGGGCGAAAGGGGTTTCGCCAGTCGCATTTCGAGCGGTGGTGCGGTACGCCCATAAGACCATGGGGAGCTCGTCGGCCCAAGCCCCCTTCCTTTCCTCCAGCTTCTTCTTCAAGTTCTCTTTGATTGTCTTGTTAACCGCCTCGACCTGACCGTTGGCTTGAGGGTGGCGGGGAGAGGAGAAAGTCTTGCTAATGCCCAGTTGTTCGCACATTTCCCGGAGGCGGGCGTTGTCGAATTGTTTCCCGTTGTCGGTTACAATTGACGCGGGGATCCCGAAGCGGCAGATGATGCTTTTCCAAATGAAGCTCGTCGTGTTCGCCTCGGTGATCTTTGCCAGCGGCTCAGCCTCTACCCACTTTGTGAAGTAATCGATGGCCACGATCGCGTGCTTGTATTGCCTCGGGGCCGTAGGTAGCTCACCGATGAGGTCGATTCCCCACTTCGCGAAAGGTCGCGGCACAATGATTGGACACAATGGGGCCGGTGCTTGACGCGGGATGTGGGCGAACCTTTGGCACTTATCACATTTTTTGGCCCACTCGTGGGAGTCCTTTTTCAAGGTCGGCCAAAAATATCCAAGTCTTAGCAGCTTTAATGCCAAAGATTGTCCGGCGGCGTGGTTTCCGCACACCCCCTCGTGCACCTCGTGGAGCGCCTTCCTTGCCTCGACTTCGGTCAGGCACCGGAGAAGGGGCATAGAGTAGCCTCTCTTGAACAAGCTGTCCTCCCTCATTGTGTACTTCGGCGCCAAGCTTTTCAGCTTTCTGGCCTCTTCTTTGTCTTCGGGGACGACTCCTCGCTTAAGGAATTCCACGAGCGGAGTCATCCATGAGGGAGGCGGAGTCTCGTCAACTACCCCTACGTCGCCTCTCGAGACGTAGGGTCGGGTCAATACTTCGATCGGGACGCTGCCTTCGCCCTCCTCGTCTAGCCCAGACGCGAGGCGAGCCAGGGCGTCAGCATCAATGTTCGCCTCTCGAGGAACTTGGACGATCTCGAACCACGACAGGGCCTCTAGATTCTTTTGGGCCTTGGACAAGTATGCGACCATGTTTGGCTCCTTTGCGGCGTAGTCGCCCTTAACCTGGTTCACAATCAACTGCGAGTCGCAGTGGATGCGCAGGTTTTGGGCGCCTAGCTTGTTCGCTAGTTCCAAGCCAACGATCAGAGCCTCGTACTCTGCCTCGTTGTTGGAAGCCTTGAACTCGAACCGCAGGGCGTATCTCAGTTTTTCCCTATCGGGATTTGTGAGCACAACACCGGCGCCAGCCCCCGGGGCGTTTGACGCGCAATCCACGTGCAAGTCCCAGACCGGCCCTATCGGGTCGTTGGTCCTCTTCTTCGACGACTCGATGTGGTCGTCCTCCTTGTCTTCCGTGCTCTTACTACTCTCGTCGCCCTCGTCGGTCGGGGGCGCGCTTGTGAATTCGGCGATGAAGTCGGCGAGGGCCTGGCCCTTAATGGCGGTTCTGGGCTGGAACTCGATCCCGTACTCGCCCAGCTCTTGGGACCATATCGCCATTCGAGAGGAGGTCCCTTTTTGAAGGGCCTTCTCAATGGGATGTCCCGAGCGGACCACAATGGGGTGCGCTTGGAAGTAGGGCCGGAGCTTTCTCGCGCTCATGACGAGGGCGAGGGACAGTCTCTCGATTTCCAAGTATCGGGTTTCAGCGTCGAGGAGCGCCTTGCTAACGTAATAGACCGGCCATTGTACCTTGTCTTCTTCGCGTATGAGAACCGCGCTCACGGCCCTATCGGAAACCGCGAGGTACAGGTACAAAGTTTCGCCATTCTTCGGCTTTGCGAGGAACGGGGGGGAGGTGAAATAGGCTTTCATATCGCGGAATGCTTCCTCGCACTCCTCCGTCCATACGAACCCATCGGTTTTCTTCAGTGCCTTGAAGAACGGTTGGCACCTATCAGTGGCTTTGGAAACGAATCGCGTCAGGGCGGCGATCCTTCCCGTCAAGCTTTGAACTTCTTTGACTTTTTGTGGCGACCTCATCTCTAAGATCGCCTTAATCTTCTCAGGATTGGCCTCGATCCCGCGGCGGCTCACCATGTAGCCCAGAAACTTTCCAGACTCGACCCCGAAAGCGCACTTGTTGGGGTTGAGCTTCATCTTGTAGCGTCGCAGGATCGTGAACATCTCCCTAAGGTCTCGAACGTGGTCGTGGGCTTTGAGGCTTTTGACAAGCATGTCGTCCACGTAGACCTCCATGGTTTTGCCAATTTGATTGGCGAACATGCGGTTCACCAACCTTTGATACGTCGCCCCCGCGTTTTTTAGGCCAAAGGGCATGACCTTGTAACAATAAAGTCCGCGGTTCGTAACAAAGGTGGTCTTGATCTGATCCGGCTCGTGCATGCGGATCTGATTGTAGCCTGAGTAGGCGTCCATGAAGCTTAGCAACTCGTGGCCCGCCGTGGCGTCCACGAGCTGCTCGATTCTCGGGAGAGGGAAGCTGTCTTTCGGGCAGGCTTTGTTGAGATCTTTGTAGTCGATACAGATCCGCCACTTCCCGTTTGGCTTCTTGACCATCACCACATTGGACACCCACTTGGGGTGCTCCGCCTCCCTGATGAAGTCGGCGGCGAGAAGTTTGTCAACTTCTTCACCAATGGCTTGGTACCTCTCCCCGCTGAACGCCCGTCGCGGTTGAACGCGCTCGGCCACTCTCTTGTCGTCGTTGAGACGATGAACCATTATTTCGGGGTCGATCCCCGGCATGTCGGCGTGTGTCCACGCAAAGACATCTTTGTGCTCTCGGAGGAAAGCGGCGAGCTCGGTTCGGACTTCAGATGGGAGTTGGGCGCCTACCTTGACTACTTGGTCAGGCTTGGCGTCGTCCAACACGACAGAAACGAGGTCGTCCGGTGTCTCCACCTTTTGACGCTCGACACCATCCCTTTGGTCTAGCTCTCTGAAGGTGCCTCCCTCCTCTATCTTGCAGGGGAATTTGTCCCCGAGCTGGAAGACGGTGCTTACCATCATTCCTTTCCCTTTTCCGTCCACGCCCTGGATGTAGCACATCCTCGCCATTGACTGGTCTCCCAGCATTACGGCGATCCCCTTCTCGGTCGGGAATTTCATCATTAGATGGTACGTGGACGTTATGGCCTTCAACCGATTGAGAGTCGGGCGGCCGACGATGATATTGTATGCCGAGGGCTGATCCACGACTAGGAACGACACGATGTGGGTAACCTCGTGCCCCCCCGGGGTACCGAAGGTAACCGGGAGGTCGATAGTTCCCTCCGTCATGACCCTCTCCCCGGAGAAGCCGAAGAGCGGGGTCGAGATCGGGGTCGGTCTCATCCCGGATAGCTTCATCCTGTCCAACGCCGACTTGAAGATTATGTCGGCGGAGCTCCCATTGTCGATTAGGATTCTCCGGACGAGGTTGTTGGCGACGGGGGCAGAGACGACTATCGCGTCGTTATGTGGATGGAGCACTCGTGCCGTTTCTTGGCCGGTGAAGAACATGAATTCGAACGGGGCCGGAGGAGGGGCCTCGTACGTGTGGTTGATGTAGTGTGTTATTTCCCTTGGGAAACTTCGCGCACGTACTTCTTCCTCTGCGTGGCCGAGTCTCCGAACTCCGGGCCGCCCAAGATCGCACCCACAATGTGAAGTTGTGAGCTCTCCGGTTCTTCGTTTGCCGCGCGGTCCGTGACGGTCACCGTCGCCGGACCTTTCTTTTCTTGCCGCGGGCGGCCTCCGTGTGCCGCGGCCGTCCCGATAGTTCTAAGGACGTATTCTTTCAGTTTCCCATCTTGAATCAGGGCCTCAATCTGACGCTTGAGTTGATAGCATTCGGATGTCAGATGCCCATGATCCCGATGGTAGTCATAGTACTTACTTTGATCCCTCTTGGCGGGATCCTTCGTGAGAGGGGTCGGACTCCCCAGCTTGTCACGGTGCAGAGCCAGGATCCGCTCCGGCGAAGTGTTCAGAGGAGTGAATGTCGAGAACTTTCGGAAGCTATCGACATGTGGCGGCCTCGGCCCAGGGAGGGAATGGCCATTAGGGGCCTGGCTTCCCTTATTCCTCCTCTTTCGAGGGTCGGGGCGATCTTCGTCTTGATCGTCGCGGCGGCGACTCCCCTGCCCTCCTGACTTTCGGCCATCTCAGCCATCGAGATAGTCCTCGATTCCCATGTACGTGCGGGCTCTCGTCATTAGCTCCGCCATGTCCCGCGGGACTTTGCCAACAATAGACTTGAGGAAGTCGCTCGTGCGGACTCCCTCAGTGATCGCCGTGATGGCGTCTCTGTCGTCGAACCCTTCGACCTTGTGAGACTCCTCAGTGAAACGAGCGAGGTATTGTCTCAGTGTCTCGTCTCTTCCTTGTCGGATAGAGATGAGGTGGGTCTTTGGTTTCTTTTGCGCCACGAGGGTGGCGAATCGGGCAAGGAACGCCTCTCGTAAGGCCCGGAAAGACGAGATGCTCCCCGGCCTCAAACTTCGGAACCACTCAAACCCCGACCCTGTGAGGGTCAGGCTGAAGGCTTGGCAGAGGGTGGCGTCTGTCTGCCCTTGCATCGTCATCCACGTCTCATAGTGTTGGACGTGGAAGTGGGGGTCCGTACGTCCATCGTAGGGGGGAATGGACGGTAACTTGAAGTTTCCCACGCATGGTTGCGCGAGGACCTGTGCGGCGAAGGGAGAGTATGATTCCTCGATCCCTCCGTACGGCCTTTGCCTCCCTGACTCTTGCATCTCGATGATTTAATTTTGGAGGCTCTGAATCATCGTGACCATGTCAAGCCCGTTAGTAGGGCCGACTGTCGGGGCCACGGGAGTCACCGGTTGGCGTTCGTTGGACGCTTGGTCCACGACATTGGCCTGAGGCCAGCCGAGAGTTGCGGCGGGGAGCGCGCCTCTTCGAGAGTTTAGCCTTTGGCGGAGATCCTCCCCTCGGGAGTTTCTCTGCGCCGTCAGACGCTCTCTAAGGTCCACACTCGGCGCGTGGCGGGGCGAGGTCGCCCTTGGTCGGACCGTTCGGCGAGCGCTTCGGCTATCGGCCCCATCATCCACCAGAGTCGCTCTCTCCTCGGCGAGGGGCCGTGTCCGGCCGCCTCTTGAAACCGAGTGGGCGAGTCCCCGGGAATGTGACCGCGCATGCTGTCGCGCCAGGTGCGACGGCCCGGCCAAAGCATCGTTAGACCTCTCGGGCCGCGAAGGAGCAAGGCTGGGCGTTGCCTCGTTGGTCCTCGACTCCCCCACATATTCGGGGTCGGAGTCGTCTTGGGCGGACCTATCCTCAATGTCATAGCCGAGGAGGTTAGCTATGAGCGTACCGTCGACGCCGGGGCGGTCAAGGAGCTCTGCGAGCCGCCGGGCCGTGTCCTCTCGGAGCTCGGCCTCGGGGTCATTCATCGGGTCTTGGGGCTGGCTCTCGCTATCGCGAGGTTGCCCTTCAAGACGATGTGCGAGGCGTCGAAGGCCGTACCTCGAGCTTGTCGCTCGGGTACCCGCGGAGGTGGTGGGAATGTGACTCATCTCTCGAGAGTCGTGAGAACAAAAGGAGAAAATTGGTAGAGGGAATGCGTCGTCAAGGTCGAGAGACCCCCTCCTTCTAGCGCCAAAATGTTGTCGCAGTTTTTCGGACAACGATTTAGGAGTCGCAGACGGTCAGACCCAAGGCCGGACCAAGTGGTCTCGTCTCGACTCGAGCGTGTCGGACTTGGTATCCCAAGTCGTCCCTTAGCTGTATGTGGTATCTGTCTCGTCCAGGCACCTGAAAAGCAAGCAAGAAATGTGTGAACTACAAAGGAAAAACAGGGGGGTTGCCCCTGTTTACCTCTCCGACGCTCAACATTAGTAGGATTGAGGTGGTTTGTAGATGGTTTAGTGTTTAGGGATCGGGACTTGAGAGAAACGAGCGAGGTATGAGTTCGGCAGCGTTTCAGTACTCAAATTTCGGATTACCTGGACTAGGGGAGCGGCCCCTGTATTTATAGGCTACCAAGGGGTGTTTGAGGAACCTCTTGGCCGAGCGCCGGCCTTGGCTTAGCGCCGGCCTTGGACGAGGGCCGGCCTTGGCGAGCGCCGGCCTTGGACGAGCGCCGGCCTTGGCTTAGCGCCGGCCTTGGACGAGGGCCGGCCTTGGCTTAGCGCCGGCCTTGGACGAGAGCCGGCCTTGGCGAGCGCCGGCCTTGGACGAGGGCCGGCCTTGGATGAGCACCGGCCTTGGACGAGCGCCGGCCTTGGCTTAGCGCCAGCCTTGGACGAGCGTCGGCCTTGGCTTAGCGCCGGCCTTGGACGAGTGCCGGCCTTGAATTAGCGCCAGCCTTGGACGAGCGCCGGCCTTGGCTTAGCGCCGGCCTTGAATTAGCGCCGGCCTTGGACGAGCGCCGGCCTTGAATTAGCGCCGGCCTTGGACGAGCGCCGGCCTTGGATGAGTGCCGGCCTTGGATGAGTGAGTCTCAGGACGGCCGTTAGCGTGGCCGTCGTCGATCTACCGGGCCGAGACGGACCGGTAACAACCACGAAAGGATCCTCGGTACATGGACACCGACATTGTTCCCGAACTGTTGACCAATCTCCGGAATAGCCTCGAACGCCCAATATTGCACGGCGTGCAAATTCCCCGGTAAGGAATACTTCGCCTCCTTCTGAAGAATGTTCTCGTTGGCGGATTTGTCCTTCTGTTTTACACAGTAGCGGTTCATGTCCACAGAGAGGGCGGAGAAAGTCTCTGCCCACGTGATGTTCCCCCATGGCAGAGAATAGAATAACGGCAAGTCATCAACCATGTAGAGATACTTGTCGTTGATGACTCTGTTGTGTTCTACTCCGAGGAGATACCCAATGACAAACACGCACAATCCAAGCTTGTACGCATCCTCCGGATCTTGACATGTCTTGAACGCGTTCGTCAAGACTTCGAACTTGGTGTTTCGCATGCCGTTCAAGTGATCGGTCACAAGCCTATCACTTCTTCGCTCGTTCTGCTCCTCCGCCGTCAGACCGTCTTCCATACTAAATCCAGTGATCAACGCGTATTCGAGTTTACCGAATCTCATGCATTTATTTCCGATTACGAAGTGAATCTCACCCTTTTTGGTTGTTCCATCTTTCAAAGAAGAAGAGAGTGTAAGAGTACTGAAGAGAAATTTAGCGTCGTCGCCTCGAAGAATTGAGCGAACGGAGTCTCTGCAATCCTTTGAAGTAGATCAAGAGCGGTGAATTTTTCTTTCACAAGCTTCAACATTCCCGAACCACTATATGTGATTCGACCCGGAAAAATACTCTCACATAGCAACGTCAATTTGTCCTAAAACACGAGTTATAACAAGATTAGTCACGTAATATATAACAAATAATTTTTAAAAATCCACTAATAAATTATAAAAACAAAACAAATATCATTCATTCATTCTTTATAACGTAATTCGACCCGGAAAATTACTTTCACATAAAAACGTCAATTTGTCCTAAAACACGAATTATAACAACATTAATCACGTAATATATAAAAAAAAATTAAAAAAATCAACTAATAAATTATAAAAAAAAACAAATATCACTCATTCATTCTTTATAACCTAATTAATTTTCTTTACTTAAAAACACAACTAAAAACACAACTAAAATCTGAAAAATTAAAAAAATTAAAAAAAACACAACTAAAATCTGGAAAAAAAAAATTAAAAAATGGCTTCGGGAGGTCGGATCTCGTCGGAGACGGTTGGATCGTCGGATCTCGTCGGAGACGGTCGGATCCCGTCTCTTTGAAGACCATCGGACTGTGTCGGATCCCGTCGGATTCCATCGGATTCGGTCGGATCCCGACCGAATCCGATGGGATCCATCAAAAATACCCAGATTTAAAAAAAAAAAAAAATCACCTATCTTCTATCATTCAAATCAACCCTAAATAACTAATAACCACTCTAATCTTCTATCCTATCAATCCGACACTAATCAAACCATGAAAAAACCATTAAAAAACTAACTTTTTTTTTTGTCATTTTGAGGTTTGGAAGGCTATGGAAGTTTGAGAGCTTGATGGAGGTCGGATTTATGGTGGTGGGCGTCGGATTTTGTGTGGTGGGCGTCGGAACTCGTCGGAATTGGTGTGGTTGGCATCGGAATGGTGCTCACGTCTGATTTGGTGTGGTTGGGTGTGGAGAGCAAGTGAGAGAAAGTGAGAGAGTGAGAATCAAAGAGATGGAAAGAGATGGAGATGAGATTTATTTTGAATTGAGGGTATTTTTGTCCAAAATTGGTACAAAAGTCCAATTTTGGATATATTTTACTTAACGGGTCTAATTGAGATATTTCCATAACTTTTAGGTCTAGAAAATGAAATTTCTCTTTTGTTAATCGTGGACTTGGAACGATGTGTAATTTTATTAATGGGCCGAAAGTCTCTCTCTCAAAAACTTTGCCTTTGCATATTTAAATGGGGAAATTACAAACATTTTTTACGTGTAATATTTCCAAATAACAGATATTTTAAATCCTTTCAAAAAGAATATTTTGTCAAACGTTAAACAATTATTTTCATCATAAATAAAATTGTAAACATTAATAAAATTATATAAAACCTAAACAGCAAATAATTTTTTTTAAAAAAGAACGGTAAATGTTAAGTGTTTTTTTTTATTTAACATTCGTGCACACGTGGTGTGATTGAAATGATCACATGACTAGTGATGGAAGGGCCCAAAATCACTTGAGATCCCAAAGGGCTCAAGGAAGTCTAGGAAAAGGTTCAAAGCATCCTAGATCTTCAGAAGAATCTTTGAATCGTGTTTTGGAAGAAGGGCCCAAATTAAGTTCGAGTGTGGTGGTGAAATATTCCTCTTATCAAGTGAAGAACATGATTTTTAAAGCTCTTTGACACTCTTGTAGAGATAATATAATTTGGTTTGGTTAGCATTTATTTGTGAGAGAAAGTGTTTGAGAGAGAGTGAATGTTTCTTCTTCCATTCGAGAGAGAATGGAAATAGATATTCCTCTTTTATCTTTGGTTTTCTATTTTTTGTGTAATGTTGTAGGAGTGGAGTTAGGGATGTCAATTTGGTCCGGACACGAAACACGAAACGGTTACGACACGACTTAAAGCGGATTTGGATCTCAATAAATGGGTCGGTTCTTAATTGGATCGAACACGCTAACACGATTAAATAATGGATCAAAACGACACGATTACGGTAACACGACTAAAATCCAATTAACACGATTATTAAATGGTCGACACGAAACACGATTACGACCCGCACGAATATGACCCAATTAATACGATTACGAGTAATAGCACGATTACGACCCAGTTAAACACGATTAATATTATATATGTAAAATTATTAATATACATAAAAGTGATCTAAAATTAAAAGTATAAAGGAAAATATATAAAATTATAATAATAAGCCAAACTTAAACAGAACATAAAATTGTAAATTTATAACCATTAACATAAAATTGCTGTTAGAAAATATGATGGAATAAAAAGAATTGTTATGTCATATATTAACATTTGAATTGCTGTAAGACAACTTATAATTTTCAATCAATTTCGATATGTTGAGGTTGAAAACAAGGTATATTCAATATCAATTCACGTATGATAACATATAGTCAATAGTATACCAGTTGACTTCATGAGATCAATAATAATCTATTGAATTAGTTGTTTTCAATTACTAATTTAACTAGTATGTCTAGTGGTGTTCTCATACCAATTATGTCATTGGATCATATCCAACAATCACAATGACAATAGTCTCATAATAACGTATCGTATTCAAATGTATTTAATTTCAATTTAATTCATATCGAACAATCATAATTCACAATTTACGGTCATAATAACATAGTCTCGTAATAACGCATCGTATGTAATTTTATTTTATTTCAATTCAATTTAGTTAATATCGAACAATCACAATTCACAATTTACAATCACAATAACAATAGGCACATAATAACGTATCATATTCAATTTTATTTGTATCGTATTCAATTTTATTTGATTTAAATTATAGTAAAATGACTTATTATCTCCATTTGTTTTCGAATTCAATATCTAATTTTTATCAAAAACAAAAACACCAAATTTAAGATTATCAAATTCTCCTAAAAGAATATCATTAATTCACTTTACCTTACCAATGTAGTTTTTAGATTTCATATAAATATTAATTTTTAAAATTAATTTGAGATTAGATATAAATTTAAAATTGTAGTTTTTAACTTTATATCCAATACTATCAATAAAAAAATAGTTTAAACCTAAAAAAAAGGTCACTAAATATTTCTCCCCTCTTTCGTTTGGGCATAAAAATTTCAATGGGTATATAAAAAAAGAGGGAAATTTCCCTTGTTTTTCATTTGGGCGGTAAAATCATTAAAATTTTAGAATAACTAAATTTTATATCCTCCTTGTTCGTCTAAGCACCACCTAATACAAATACAAAAGAAAAAACATGGAGCATAAAGAAAGCGCTAGAGAGAGAGGGTAGAGAGAGAGAGAGAGTGGCCAAAGGAGCTTCTTCACGTCGTCGATGCTCAAGTGAGGTACGTCGCACGTCTTCTTTTCCTTGTCTTCTCTTTGAATTTCAAACATCTTTTTTGGCACAGTTTTCTTCTTCTCGAAGTGTTTGGCGTGAGTCCAAGGAAGAGCAAGGATTGAGCTCGGGGTGTTCTTCGTCTTTTGCACGAGGTAAGGAATTTTTTTAGGGTTTTGATTTAAAGTCCGAAAATTGATTTGAGTTCCATGATGATTTAAAAACCAAAAATTGGGTTTTCGAAGTATTTCATTTTTTTTTTGTAAAGCTAAAGTTTAAAACTTTGGATGTGACATTTTGTGCTACAGATTTTAAGGTATCTGATTCGGAAATATGGATAAAAACCTTAATCTTATTATTGGGCTGTAATTTTTTCTTGTTTATCAATTGTAACTTTGTTTCAGTAACTTAGAATGTTTTAGAAAAAAGATGATTAAGTAATGCATACCATATGTTTGATATTTTGATTATGAGAAAATAAGGGGTTAGTTTTTAGGCTTTTCACGATATAGAGATCAGATCATGTAGGCTGGGTTTTGATTGATTTTGTTTATTCATGTATCTTTGAGATTGTTTGTCTTGATGATTTTTGCAAGTCTGGGAAAGTGCGGCTGATGCGCTCGAGGAGAGGCAGAGTGGCTGGGGTCACTTTGGTCTCTATGCGGCTGACATCGTCAAACGAAATGAAATACAGGTAAAAACAATTTAATTTTTTTTTTTAAAGTTCACAGTTTAAATCCATGCAAGAACAATCGACTTTCTGTTTCTGTTTTTGTTTCTAATAAAAAAAAACAGATTTGTTCTGCTTGCGATTTTGGCTTTAAATGTGTAATTCTAATCCTGTCTGTCTTTATTTCAGTATGGACTACCCCCTTTTTTTCTGTTCGTATTGAAGGGTTACAGCTACATTAAGGTACTACCCAAAAGAACATATCCAATATTTTATGGCAGAGTCAGTATCATTCTTATTAAGGAATGCCTCTTCTGATCAGCTTAAACAAGGTATGCATGATAATCCTGGTATTGTTTGTTAGTTAATTGATTATAATACTATTAGCAAGTGCCACAAAGCTGATGACATCCTTTAGAAAGGGTGTTTCCTATCATGCGTAACGTTTTATAGTCCGGTCTCTAACCCAAATCAGCATTGAAGGAAAACTCTGAAATTCATTACAATTTGCATCTATCATAAGGCTATATTAAAACTCTTGTATCTTTTCCTCTCTTTTTAGAAGCTAAAATTGACAGTCTTGTGAAAGCAGGGGTTTCGAGGATCGTGCGTGAAGTTGCAAAGAAACCTTCGGCAAACCTTCTGTATCACATATTAATAATATCTGAACTATTACCCTGTGACCATTGATATTTATTGTTAATACGATATTACCGTGTGACCATTTGTCGATCTGTTTGTTTCTAAATCCCTTTTTCTTTCTCAGGCTCAAACACCATTGTTGATGTTCTGATTCTCACATTCGAAAAATTATGCGATGCTACGGATTCCGAAGAGCTAAGTTTAATGTAGAAATGCTTACAAGACGAAATTGACCTTTCTATAAAGAATAGACAGTTTATCCGATTAAATAATTTGTTATCACTGCTAGTAACTACGGTTCAGATTACTAATGGAAAAAAAGTTTCCGGTGAGTGATAGCTTGCTTTGTGTGTTATATATATATATATATATATATATATATATTTATGAAGAGCTGTCTTTGATTTTCCTCGCTTTTCTTTATTGCTGCCACAATATTTCTAACTCACACTTGGATAATCAATATTGTCGGAAGAGTATTTGGCGATTTGATAAAATTCTTCTAAATGTATACCCTTTACGTATCATTTATTCAATTTTGATTTTGCTGTTCTTGGCCTATTGTCTAATACTTTGCAATCTGTCACAGATTCTAGCTCTATGGTTAAAATCGTTACTATGCTTTTACAAACAACGTTATTGCCTTCCGACATTAAGGATAAGGTTCTACAGCTGATGCTTTTACTATGATGTGCTGCAAGATCACAAAAAACCATCACTTGCTGCTCTCAGTGGACTCCAGTATTTGAATTTCAAAGTTTAAGGTGTGTTTTTATAATTTAAAATTTTGGTATGCGTTTTTTTTGTTCTTTGTACTGACTATTTAGTGTGTAGGCATTTTTAATTGAATTATGTGCTAGGTTGTGTGTTAAGCATAGTTGAATTATTTTTCAATTTTTATGGTCATATATATATATATATATATATATATATATATATATATATATATATTGTGTTTTTCTATTTTGTTAGCCTATATTTGTTGAAATTTGTATTTTTAATGGTGTCAATGGTAGGTGTTTACCCTTTCATCAAAATGTCATGAAAGGAGTGACGATTCTCCTTCGAGTTGAGCAAGAAGAACGCATTTTTTCGATGTAATTAATGTAGATGTAATTAATGTCTAAATGAGTAAAACCGATTAAAACACGATTAAATTAACCATTTAACACGATTAATAAATGGTTTAATTTAAATGGATATGGTTTTGTAAAAAAAATAAATGGTCGGATTTGGATCTAAGTTTCAAACACGATTAATAAATGGTCGGATTTGGTTCTATCTCATATTTTCAAAAACACGATAAACACGACACGATTACGACACGAACACGAATTTGCCATCCCTAAGTGGAGTGCCTTTGATTTCTCTTAGTTTCTCTTGATTTTAGTATCAAAAATGTTTTTTGTGAGAGAAATAGTTGAATACAAAATTTGGCATGTAGCTAGAGATAGCTAATTTCTTCAAAACAGTCATTATTTGCACAATATTTGTCAAGTGAACACTCGTTCTTGGCTGATGAGAGTTTGGATCTTAGTATGAACGAGAAGATATTCTCGCCCAAGCTTTTGGCAAGAGGCCTCATCAATGGGATCGTCATGATCGTCTCACAGGTCTGTGGGGTCGTCTCGTTGAGGGGTTTGTAGGGGGGCTATTACGCCTCATTGGCTTCTTCGTCTCGCGGAGGAGTTCGTCGGGGACGCGTTATGCCTCGTGGAATTCAGGCACGCAGAGGCTTGCTGGTCTTGTGTTTCATGGACGTTGGCCGGCCTAGGACACGTGGAGGCTCGCTAGATGGCTCGTCGTATTGCCGAGTGGTCCGTCGGAGAATCCGTCTCGTGGCTCATCGCCTCACCGAGTGGTTCGTCTGAAAATCCGTCTCGTGGCTCGTCGCCTCACCAAGTGGTCCGTTGGGGACTCTGTTTCAAGGCTCAAGCCCCATCGCCTCTCTGAGTGGTCCATCAAGGACTTAGTCTCGTGGCTTGGGACTTGTTGCCTCGCCGAGTAGTCTGTCGGGGATTCCGTCTCGTGGCACGTCGCCTCGTCAAGTGGTCCGTCGGGGACGCCGTAACGCCTCGCGGGCTTCTCCGTATCACTAAGCGATCAGTTGAGGACGTCGTAACGCCTCGTGGGCTTCTCCATTTCTCCGGGAGTTATGTCGGAGGCCCCGTAAAACACTCTGGCAATAGGCTTGTCGAAAGGTCCACGGTGGCTTGTCGGCCACGCCGTGTGGGTCACGTCGCCTCACCGAGATATTCGTCGGGGACTCTGTCTCATCATGTGAGCCTCGTCGCCTCGTGGGGAGATGTTTAGAGTGAATAACAACAACAACACTTATATACTCGAAGTTTTTTTTTTGGTAAAAATACCACATGTTACGTTATAGTGGGTCCGTTACTCCTCGGACCGTTAAGTTCTAACAGAAATTTTAATGGGAAAGTATTTACGTGTAATTAAATTTGAAACTTTGAGTATTTTTGCCCAAGAAAAAAAAAGAATGAGTATATAAGTAGTGTTTTGTCTAAACATTGAGTATTTTTGCCACCCTTTCTTCTAATTTCTCTTTATTTATTTCAAGAATAAAAATAATAATAGATGAGCATATTGAAAAATGAAAATATGAAAGATGGTAAGTGAATAATAAGTGGTCTAGTAAGAAAAACGATATAATTTATGTAGTAAATATCAATATTTATTAGATAATGATAATATGCAAGCTCGGTGTTCTTCAGTAGACAAGTGAGTGTTGATTTAATATTTTTCATTCAGATCGTGACATGTGTGATTTTTTATTCGAATAAAGTGGAACAACTGAAGGAGAAGCAACAATCTATTCTCGGTCTCCAAATTTTGAGGTCGCTCATTGAACGGATCTTCAGACGGTTACTGCTTTGCTCGATCGGGCTGAGATCTTTGGAGAATCATGTTGAGCCGCGAGCACACAAACTCCAAACTGTAAAGAAATGAAATATGATATCATGAAAATGTGGGCCCGGGCTGCATGGAGACGGGCAGCGTGCTTGGGGGTTCTATGCCTTGAAAACATTTTGTTGAGTTGTGAGTTAGATTCGCCTTGTTGTCCAATGGCGGGAAGATTTTTTAGAGGAACAAGTTATACACCAATACAACTTAAAATGTGGAGAGAGAGAGAATAAGTAGCAAAGGATTCTCAACTTTTTCTTAAAATAGTCAAGACGTGGTTATATTGAATGGCGACACGTGGCCGAAATTCGAGCAAAATCCTTCTCTCTTTACTTCTCTCTCTTTTAAACATGAGGAAATGGCGGCAGAAAGATTCAATGTTTACGGGTTGTAACACTTAAGTACTCATTCTTTAAAAGTTGCAGGAAAAATATCCAAGGTCAAGAATTTGTTCCTCCGTTAGTACCCAAACCGTTAAATTGGATGAAATGATACGTGTCACCATCTCAAAACTAAAAAAAAAAAGTAATTTTAATTATGTTTAAATTTTAAAAAAAATTGTTCTCTCTTTATTTATGGTGGGACTTTATCATACATATTAGAATAAAGATGCAGCAACGACTATTATTAGACATATATATATTCCGTGTCTTCTCGATATATATATATATATATATATATATATATATATATATATATATATATATATATATAACACGTCTAACATAATCAACATTTAAGATTTGTTGTCGGTCGTTTTCAAAAAACCCGGAACATCGAGAAGACACGCCGTTCAAGGGTCTGATGGTCAGGCCGAAGGTCCTGAAGAGTGGCAACCTTCTTCCATAAGTCGATTGAAAAGTTGTCGTGTCAAAACTCACAGCTCCTCGAGTCGAATCTTTCTCCTCGGGTCGAGTCTTTCTCCTCGATTCGAGTTTGCTCCTCGAGTTGAACTCTGTGTCCACGAGTCGACTGACGAGTCCTCGTGTCAACCCTAATTCCTCGAGTAGAGTCTCTCTCATTTCGTGCAACTTGCGGGAAATCCCGAACTCCGAAAGCCCAACGGGCCGGGTCGCTTAAGACCGGTGAGGTCCACAACGGCTAAGACCCATACAAACGGCCCAAAAAGTCCAAGACCATGCCCCATGTTGCGCTCCTTGAAGCCAAGCGCGCTCCTTGTCAAGGAGCGCGCACCCGGGACCTACTCTCCGTTCCATGAGGTGCGGCCCTAGGGCCTCATAGGTCTCCTCATTCACTATAAATACCCCCCACCCCTCTAAGTGAGGGGGATGGACATATTCATTCTTCTCCAAGATTACTCGCTCTCATAGTTCTTAAATGCTGCCGGAGACTTTCTGAGCACAACTTCCTCTGATTGAGCGCTTAATCTAGAGCGCAAGGTGCTCCTAGGATTTTCCACTGAAAATCCCCTGCGCGTCCAACACATAAGACACATCCACGATTTTCTACTGAAAATCCCCTACGCATCCAACACATAAGACACGTCCACGATTTTCTAATGAAAATCTCCTACGCGTCCAACGCACAAGATGCGTCCACGATTTTCTACTGAAAATCCCATATGCGCCCAACACGCCCGGAATTCTCCACTGAGAATTTCTTACATCTCCAATAGAGAGAAAATACACATTCTCTCTTGGGTCACTTGATCCTAGAGTTCCGAGATGTCGTCGAGGACTACTCCGCGTTCCGTCTCCTCTGTCGAGCACACCATCCAGGCTCTGCGCCTCATACAGTGTTACATACGCCTTGAACTACATTACGACTTGATCCCGCAATGCGGGTATGTAGGCAGCTCACAAGAAACACATTCACCCCCCTACCCCCCCCCCCCCCCCCCATTCACCCTATTATCTCCTCAGAGAAGACCTTCGACTGGAGAAAACCTCAATTCGAGACTTTCGAGTTCACACCTTGGCTCGGGTGCGGCCACTAGGTCCGGCCTTGGGTCGAACCGTCCGAAGCTTTAAATCGTTGTTCATTTTCGTGCGACAACAAGACTTTGAAGAATTAATGACTGTGAAACGCAACTAATGGAAAAATAAGATTTTTTTGTTTTTGTTTTTATTTTTTACATGAGGCTGGACTGATATATTTACGGTTGTATATTTAAGTGTACATTATGTAAAAAAAAATCTTATTTTGTCATTACTTGCGTTTCACTGTCATTAATTCTTCAAAACCTTAAATATTTATTATATTAGACGTGTTAAATTTATATATATAGTGTTGTCGCCGTTTTCCGGACAACGATTTAGAAGCCGCAGGCGGTTTAGACCCAAGGACGGACCAAGTGGCCTCGCCTGGGCTTGAGCGTGTCGGACTCGGTGTCCCGAGTCTTCCCTTGGCTGTCGGTGATGTCTGAGCTCGCCGGGGTACCTAGAAGGGATGAGAGAACCGTGAGCTAAAAAGGGGAAACAGATGGGGTGCCTCTGTTTACCTCTCCGACGCTCAACATTAGTGGGATTGAGGTGGATAATATAGGGTTTAAGTGTTTAGGGGCCGAGACTTGAGAGAAACGAGCGAAAGGTGAGTTCGCCAGCGTTTCCTTTCTCAAATTTGGATTACCTTTGGAAGAGGGAGGGCCTCTTGTATTTATAGGCGACCAAAGGGGTCATTGGTGGGCCCCTTGGCCGAGTAAAGTAAATGGCCGAGGATAGCCCATGGCCGAGGATAGCCATTGGCCGAGGATGGCCCATGGCCGAGGATAGCATTTGGTCGAGGATAGCCATTGGCCGAGGATGGCCCATGGCCGAGGATAGCCCCTGGCCGAGGATAACATAGGGTGGCGTCACTGGTGGGCCCATCAGTATGGGCTCGGCAGGGGATAATATAGACTGGCGCTATTGATGTGCCCCTTGGCCGAAGATAACATAGGCTGGCGTCACTGGCATGCCCCTGGGCTGAGGACAACATGGGCTAGCGTCATTGGTGGGCCCCTTGGCCGAGGATAACATAAGCTCGGCCGAGGATGGCATAGGGCTGAGGACAGGCCTGTGAGGCTGAAGTCGCTCGTGAGGCCGAGGTCGAGCTCGTCAGGTCGAGGTCGAGCTGAGGCCGAGTTCGAGCTCGCCAGGCCGAGGTCGAGCTCGTCAGGCCGAGGTCAAGCTGAGGCCGAGGCTGAGCTCGCCAGGCCGAGGTCGAGCTGAGGCCGAGGTCGAGCTCGCCAGGTCGAGGTCGAGCTGAGGCCGAGGTCGAGCTCGCCAGGCCGAGGTCGAGCTGAGGCTGAGGCCGAGCTCGCCAGGCCGAGGTCGAGCTGAGGCCGAGGCCGAGCTCGCCAGGCCGAGGTCGAGCTGAGGCCGAGGACGAGCTCGCCAGGCCGAGGTCGAGCTGAGGCCGAGGCCGAGCTTGCCAGGCCGAGGTCGAGCTGAGGCCGAGGCCGAGCTCGCCAGGCCGAGGTCGAGCTGAGGCCGAGGTCGAGCTCGTCAGGCCGAGGTCGAGCTGAGGCCGAGGCCGAGCTCGCCAGGCCGAGGTCGAGCTGAGGCCGAGGTCGAGCTCTGTCTTGGGCCGAGGCCATTGGGCCGGCTTTTGGCCTAATCGGCCCAAGGGCCGATTAATGGCTAGGGCAAGCCCGATTGCCTTTTATTTTTCCCTTTGAATAGCTTCGATCGGGATCGGGCCGATAACATTTGCCCCCCGAGTTTATCGTCGAGTGAAGCTTGTGCGATAAACTCAAGATTCCCGTCATCCCCAACCCACTGAAGCGACCCATCGCGAAAAAGGTTCGACCCGAGCCTCCTTCACTTTTTAATTTCCCTTCTCTGGTTTTTTTTCGTTTTTTGCCTCGCTACACGTGCCAATGGTCCCCACTAACCATTTGTCGGGGCGTGGGTCCATTGATGATGACCTATTTCCTCTGCTCGTGGATCAAGATGCAGACCTAGATGATCTTTGGGCGCAATTCTTACCCCATGTGGATACCCAAAACGCAGCGCCCCCATCAACGCCTTCGGGCGATGGGTCGGTTGAGATGGCTGGAGGCGATCCTCGTCTGGTCGATGCGCGGCTGGCCGACGCGGATGAGGGTACGCGCACCGGAGTCGTCGCCAGAGGGGACCCCGAGGTCACCGGGAACGCCCGCGGCCTGGGGGGAGGTGCGCCCGCCGAGGCGAGTCCGTGCGGAGGCGGGTCGGCCACCGTCGGCCTTGTCTGTGCTGGAGGTGTTGCCGGGAGAGGCCCAAACCGCGCTGGTGGAGCTCCCGCCCTGGGAGGAGTCGCGTCGGCCGGGTCGGGCACAGGAGGAGTCGCGCCGGTCCCGGGCGGCGACGTTGGGGCGGTCCGGCAGTCGAGCGGCGGCGAGTGAGGCCCGGGTACTCTGGGTCCGGTCTCCCTCGAGGAGGGGTGCATCGGTGGAGGTCGATCGGAGACGGGCGGTGTTGCTGGCGGTAACGCCGGCGCTAGAGACGAGGAAAGTCGGCCGAACAGTGCCGGCCAAGGGGCGGCGGCCGAGGCGCTGGTTGCCCTAGCCCTAGGGGCCGGTGGCGTCCCACCTGGTGAGTCGGGCTGTGCCGCCGGGCCAGGCGCAAGCGCTAATGGGCCGGGCAAGAGCCCAAGGAGCCCGGGTGGCCTGGGCGCGCGAAGGAACTCTCTGGACAGGCCGGGCGCCGACGGTGGGCCCGCTGCCGGGCCGGACAAGGAGGAGACAGGGCCGGCTGGCCCGGCCGGCCGCCGTGAGGGGTCTGCAATCCGTGGCGACTTGGACTGCTCGGGCGTCGATGTCCCGAGCTCGCTCTCGGTCGTTAGCTTCGCGAGTTTGAGGAAGCGTTACGGCATCCCAGACTCGGTGTCGATCCTGAGGCCGTTGCCCGACGATCGCCCGACCCGTCCTCCGAATGGAAACGCAGCCATCCACGAGGCGAGTCTTCGCGGGGGGCTACGGTTACCCTTCCAGCCGGTGATTCAAGAGCTATTGATTCGGTTAGGGGTGCACGCGTCGCAGATGTCCCCGTCCTTCTACCGGGCGGTCGCCGCGTGCCATATGATGCTCTACCGAGCGAAGAAGCGGGCAGTCACTGCCGACGATATCCAGGATCTCGTGGTTGTTCGCGGGGTCCCGGGGAAACCGGGCTTCTATTGCGCGTGCCCTCGGAAGCGCATCTCCATCGTTACCAAGGTTACCTCGAAGCACCGATACCCTTGGGTGTGGGTTTCCGAGTCGGCCTTTGGGTCCGCGCCCTTAGCGTTTGGGCCCGCGGTCGACTTTCCCTCCGTCGGGGACGTAGAAGATTCCGAACTCGTATCTGTGATCAAGGCGATCCCAGATTCGAGGCGGCAGGGGTCACTGTTCGAGTCCCCGGACCTCATGGCGAGGACCGGGTGGTTCGTGCCTTGTGGCAACGTCCCTCCGTGCCTCGGTCTTGGTGTGGAGGTTGCGCCGGACCTTGTATCAGGGGCGGGGGGTTCGTCCGCCCCTCCCCCCGACGCGGGGGGTATTATCCGTTCACATGCTCTCGCGTTATCGTGCTCTCTGTTGTTTTAAGCTTATTGTGTGTATTCCAACTTACTGCCGTCTTTCTCTCTTTCAGATACCATACCCAGACGACATCGGCCGCGCACACACGTGCCGGCAGCGGTACCTATCGCTGAAGCCACGACCGCGGCTTGCCCCCGAGCCGAGGTTCGCCGTCGAGGGTCGCCGCCGCAGGTGGGGAACGAGGCGATCTCTTCTAACAAGAGACCGTCGTCGTCGATTCCCTTCGGGCCACCCTCCGGCCACAAGCGCGCCCACACATCGACGGTGCCGGATGGTATGGATTCGATGCTCCTGGCGGAGGCGGCGGAGTTGAGGGATCAGTGCTCCCGAGGGATTCTTGAGACCTCTCTGCGAGATTTCAAGGGTTTGCTGACGGCAAGCGATCTGGAGCATTTCAAAAATGGGATCGGCGACGCTCGAAAGGTACGATACGCCCGCTTATCTCATGCGTAACCTTGTGCTCACTTCGATTATATGCATATCGCTTGTCCTTACAGATGCTCGCACGTCAAGAGCGAAGCGGTCGCATTCTCCGGGACCTGCTGTGGCGCATGCAGATTATGGAGAAGGACAAGGAGAGCACGGCGGCCGCCCATGCTGACGCCCTAGCGGGAGCCCGTACTGTTCGAGAATTTCAAGCACTCGAGGAGGAGCTGAAGCGAGCTCGCGAGGAGTTGGCGACCGAGAAATTGCTCTGCTCGGCCGGGCACGCGTCTCGGGAGAAGGCGGAGTAGGCGGCCGACACCTTCTTAGGGGAGACAAAGAAGCTCCAGGCGGCGCTCTTGAGTCGGGACGAGGAGCTGAACATCGTCCATGCCCGGCTGTCAGCGAGTGAGATCTCCCGGGTCAAGGCCGAGAGGGAGAGGGATACTTTGCGGGCGGAGGCGCAGGTCCTTGCCGAGGAGAAAGACGACGCTGTGCAGTCTAAGACGGACCTGGAGGATGACTGGGACTTCGCGCTGGAGGTGGCCCGCTATGAGGTGGCCAAACGGGTCCGAGACGCGACCATGGAGGAGAACGTGTCTCGCGGGACCACGTTTTCCTTCTTTGATGTCATGTTTCGTCCTCTGGACGGCGAGTTGCCCGAGGACGATCTGCGTACTCCAGCCCCTGCGGGAGCTGCTCAGTCGGCGAACCTTCAACTCGACGGAGAAGCCATCGGTGGGTTTGGCGCCCCCTGCTCCGAGGAAGATGAAGAGCAGATCGACTTCGGCTCGGAGTAGCCGGGTTTTCTTTGGTTTTCCGTGCACTTGTTTAGCGCTTGCGTCATGCTTTCTTCCGAAATTTTGTTGTGTCCTTCTTCCGTTAGAAGTTTGTCGTGTTCTTATACTTTCCTTTTTGGGTTGTTCGTACAACATTGTTCGCCTTAGTCAGCGTTTTTCTGTCTGTTATGCGTCTTATTTTCTCGACTTGCCATGCTTAGCGTAATCGATTCGCGCGTTGTGATTGGTACGTGTCTCGCGAGCCCGGCTTGCCTTACCTAGCATAACCGGTTTGCACAGCTTACTGCCGCACTTGGCGGCGGAGCTTCCCGCGGACGCTGGCTAGACTAGGTCCGCCCGGCGGGTGCGACCTTCGGCCGTTCATTCGGCGAGCTCGATTAGGAGCAGCGGCGAGCTCGACTAGGAGCTCGACCAGGCGAAGTGGCGAGCTCGACTAGGAGCAGCGGCGAGCTCGACTAGGAGCAGCGGCGAGTTCGACTAGGAGCTCGATCAGGCGAAGTGGCGAGCTCGACTAGGAGCAGTGGCGAGCTCGACTAGGAGCAGCGGCAAGCTCGATTAGGAGCTCGACCAGACTGTGACGAACTTGACTAGGCGAAGGCGAGCCCAACTAGGAGCTCGACCAGGCGAAGTCGGAGTCCCAATAGTGGCGAGCCCGACTAGGAGCTCGACCAGGCGAGCTCGACTAGGAGCTCGACCAGGCGAGCTTGACTAGGAGCAGTGGCGAGCTCGACTAGGAGCAGCGGCGAGCTCGACTAGGAGCAGCGGCGAGCTTGACTAGGAGCTCGACCAGGCTGTGACGAACTTGACTAGGCGAAGGCGAGCTCGACTAGGAGCTCGACCAGGCGAAGTTGGAGTCCCAATAGCGGCGAGCTCGACTAGGAGCTCGACCAGGCGAGCTCGACTAGGAGTCGTGGCGAGCTCGACTAGGAGCTCGACTAGACTAAGTGACGAGCTCGACTAGGAGCTGTGGCGAGCTCGACTAGGAGCTCGACCAGGCTGTGACGAACTTGACTAGGCGAAGGCGAGCCTGACTAGGAGCTCGACCAGGCAAAGTCGGAGTCCCAATAGTGGCGAGCTCGACTAGGAGCTCGACCAGGCGAGCTCGACTAGGAGCAGTGGCGAGCTCGACTAGGAGCTCGACTAGGCTGAGTGACGAGCTCGACTAGGAGCAGTGGCGAGCTTGGCTTAGGCGAACTGGCGAGCTCAGCTAGGAGCAGCGGCGAGCTTGACTAGGAGCTCGACCAGGCTGTGACGAACTTGACTAGGCGAAGGCGAGCTCGACTAGGAGCTCGACCAGGTGAAGTCGGAGTCCCAATAGTGGCGAGCTCGACTAGGAGCTCGACCAGGCGAGCTCTACTAGGAGCAGTGGCGAGCTCGACTAGGAGCTCGACTAGGCTGAGTGACGAGCTCGACTAGGAGCAGTGGCGAGCTCGACTAGGAGCAGTGGTGAGCTCGACTAGGAGCAGTGGCGAGCTCGACTAGGAGCTCAACCAGGCGAAGTCGACTAAGAGCAGTGGTGAGCTCGACTAGGAGCAGTGGCGAGCTCGGCTTAGGCGAACTGGCAAGCTCAGCCTAGGCGAACTGGCGAGTCTTCCCTAGGCGAGCTCGGCCTAGGCGAACTGGCGAGCTCGGCCTGGGCGAACTGGCGAGCTCGACTTGGCGAACTGGCGAGCTCGACTAGGCGAACTGGCGAGCTCGACTAGGCGAACTGGCGAGCTCGACTTTGGCGAAGTGACGAGCTTAGCCTAGGCGAAATGGCGAGCTCGACTTGGCGAACTGGCGAGCTCGACTAGGCGAAGTGGCGAGCTCGACTTGGCGAAGTGACGAGCTCGAAATCCCAACAATCCGTTACTCAACTCGAGGACTCATGTGGAGTCTGCACGAGGAGTTACGTGATAAGTCTTTCCTTTGGACCTCCGGCCTAACCATCGGCCCCTTGAGACTTTGTTATACTTTTGTTTTTTGAGTTGTTTTTTTTTTGTTGAGCGAGTGAGCTCTAGTTTCATTGAGCATTGTTTCCTTGAGCGAGTGAGCTCTAGTTTCGTTGAGCATTGTTTCCCATTAGCCCCCCGAGTTTCTTGTGTGCTCGCAGAGAAGACGAGAAATTGTTACAAAATAAAGTAAAGGTTTCGAAGCGAAGTGTAATTCGATTACAACGTTGAAATAGTTAAACAAAAAAGATTACATTCCCAGGCCGTTCGGCCGTACTTGAGATTAAAAAATGTCATTTCAAAAAATTGAAAATGGAATGACATAACAAAACATAGAGTAAGCGGGAACGAGCGTCTATTGGTAGTACCGCCGAAGGTGTTCCGCGTTCCAAGGTTGCGTGAATACGAGTCCTTCCAGGTTCTCGAGCTCGTACGTGCCGTTGTGGATGGCTCGGCGCACGTGGTATGGACCTTCCCAAGTGGGGCCCAAGACTCCCGCCCCTTGCACTTTGGTGTTTTGGAACACCCTCCTGAGGACGAGGCTTCCGTCGGTGAACTGCCGTAGCTTGACCTTGGAGTTGTAGTACTTTTCGACCTTCCTCTTTTGTGCAGCAAGGCGGGTGAGTGCGTCCGCCCTCCTCTCATCTATGAGGTCCAGCTCGAGCCTGATCGCGTTGTCGTTGGCGGTTTCTTCGTATTCCTCGATGCGCAGGGTCGGCAGCTTGGTCTCGACGGGTACCACGGCCTCGACTCCGAACGCGAGAGCGAAAGGAGTTTCGCCGGTCGCGTTTCGTGCGGTGGTTCGGTACGCCCACAGGACCATGGGGAGCTCGTCGGCCCAAGCCCCCTTTCTCTCATCCAGCTTCTTTTTCATATTCTCCTTGATCGTCTTGTTGACCGCCTCTACCTGACCGTTGGCTTGAGGATGGCGGGGGGAAGAGAAATTCTTGCTAATGCCCAACCGCTCGCACACTTCTCGGAGGCGCGCGTTGTCAAACTGCTTTCCGTTATCGGTCACAATCGACGCGGGAATCCCGAAGCGGCAGACAATGTTCTTCCAGATGAAGTTCGTTTTATTTGTCTCGGTGATCTTTGCCAGTGGTTCGGCCTCTACCCACTTCGTGAAATAGTCGATTGCCACGATCGCATGCTTGTACTGTCTCGGAGCCATAGGTAGCTCGCCGATGAGATCGATTCCCCATTTTGCGAAGGGGCGCGGTACGATGATCGGACATAGCGGTGCCGGTGCTTGGCGCGGGATGCGGGCGAACCTTTGGTATTTGTCGCACCTTTAGGCCCACTCGTGGGAGTCCTTTTTCAAGGTTGGCCAATAATATCAGAGCCTCAGGAGTTTCAATGCCAAAGATTGTCCGGCAGCGTGGTTTCCGCACACCCCCTCATGCACCTCGCGGAGCGCCCTCTTCGCCTCGACCTCGGTCAAGCAGCGGAGGAGGGGCATGGAGTAGCCTCTTTTGAACAGGTTGTTCTCCCTTGTCGTGTACTTCGGCGCCAAGCTTCTCAGCTTTTTGGCCTCCTCTTTGTCTTCGGGGACGACTCCTCGCTTAAGGAATTCTACGAGCGGTGTCATCCACGAGGGAGGCGGAGTCTCTTCAACTACCCCTACGTCGCCTCTCGAGACGTAAGGTCGGGTCAGCACCTCGATCGGGACGCTGCCTTCGCCCTCCTCGTCTATCCCGGACGCGAGGCGAGCTAGGGCGTCAGCGTCGATGTTCGCTTCTCGGGGGACTTGGACGATCTCGAACCATGACAGTGCCTCTAGGTTCTTTCGGGTCTTGGATAAGTACGCGACCATTCTCGGCTCTTTAGCGGCGTAGTCGCCCTTAACTTGGTTCACGATCAACTGCGAGTCGCAGTGGATGCGCAGGTTTTGGGCGCCTAGCTTGTCTGCCAGCTCCAAGCCAACGATCAGAGCCTCGTACTCTGCCTCGTTGTTGGAAGCCTTGAACTCGAACCGCAGGGCATATCTCAGTTTTTCCCTATCGGGATTTGTGAGCACTACGCCGGCGCCAGCCCCCCGTGCGTTTGACGCGCCATCCACGTGCAAGTCCCAGACAGGCCCTGTCGGGCCGTTGGTCCTCTTTCTCGACGGCTCGCCGTGGTCGTCCTCCTCGTCTTTCGTGCCGTTACTACCTTCATCGCCATCGTCGGTCGGGGGCGTTGTGAATTCGGCGAGGGCCTGGCCCTTGATGGCGGTTCTTGGTTGGAACTCGACCCCGTACTCGCCCAACTCTTGGGACCATACGGCCATTCGAGAGGAGGTCCCTTTTTGAAGGGCCTTCTCGATGGGATGTCCCGTGCGGATCACAATGGGGTGCGCCTGAAAGTAGGGTCGGAGTTTTCTCGCGCTCATGACAAGGGCGAGGGACAATCTCTCGATTTCCGGGTATCGAGTCTCGGCGTCGAGGAGCGCCTTGCTGACATAGTAGACCGGCCATTGCACATTGTCTTCCCGTCCACGCCTTGGATGTAGCACATCCTCGCCATCGATTGGTCTCCCAACATTACGGCTATCCCTTTGTCTGTTGGGAACTTCATCATCAGGTGGTAAGTGGAAGTGATGGCCTTTAGCCGATTGAGAGTCGGGCGGCCGACGATGACGTTGTACGCCGAGGGCTGGTCCACGACCAGGAACGACATGATGTGGGTCACCTCGAGCCCCCCCCCCCCCCCCGGTGTGCCGAAGGTAACCGGGAGGTCGATAGTTCCCTCCCTCATGACCCTTTCCCCGGAGAAGCCGAAGAGCGGGGTCGATATCGGGGTCGGTCTCATCCCGGATAGCTTTATCTTGTCCAACGCCGACTTGAAGATTATATCGGCGGAGCTCCCATTGTCGATTAGGATTCTCCGGACGAGGTTGTTGGTGATCGGGGCCGAGACGACTATCGCGTTGTTATGTGGGTGGAGGACTCGCGCCACCTCTTGGCCGGTGAAGAACATGGACTCGAACGGGGCCGGGGGAGGAGCCTCGTATGTGTGGTTGATATAGTGCGCTATTTTCCCTCCGGAAACTTCGCGCACGTACTTCTTCATTTGCGTGGCCGAGTCTCCAAATTCCGGGCCTCCCAGGATCGCGCCTACGATGTGCAGTTGCGAGCTTTCTGGTTCTTCAATGGCTGCTTGGTCCGTGACGGTCACCGTTGCCGGGCCCTTTCTTTCTTGCCGCGGGCACTCATCGCGCGCCATGGCCGTACTGATCGTTCTAAGGACGTATTCCTTCAGTTTCCCGTCTTGAATCAGGGCCTCAATCTGACGCTTGAGTTGATAGCATTCGGATGTCAGATGCCCGTGATCTTGGTGGCATTCGCAGAACTTGTTTTGATTCCTCTTTGCAGGATCCTTTGTGAGAGGAGTAGGGCTCCCTAGCTTGTCGCGGTGCAGAGCTAGGATCCGCTCCGGTGGGGTGTTCAAAGGGGTGAACGTCGAGAACTTTCGGAAGTTGTCGACGTGTGCCGGTCTCGGCCCAGGGAGGGAGCGGCCGTTAGGGGCCTGGCCTCCCTTGTTCCTCCTCTTTCGGGGGTCGGGACGATCTCCGTCTGGGTCGTCGCGGCGTCGACTACATTGTCCCCCTGACTTCCGGCCATCTCGCCCATCGAGATAGTCCTCGATTCCCATATACGTGCGGGCTCTCGTCATCAGCTCTGCCATGCTTCGCGGGACCTTCCCCACAATGGACTTGAGGAAGTCGCTCGTGCGAACTCCTTCGGTGATCGCCGTGATGGCGTCCTTGTCGTCGAAGCCCTCGACTTTGTGAGATTCCTTGGTGAAGCGAGCGAGGAATTGCCTCAACGTCTCGTCTCTCCCCTGCCGAAGGGAGAGAAGGTGGGTCTTTGACTTCTTTTGTGCCACGAGCGTGGCGAAGCGGGCGAGGAAAGCCTCCTGCAAAGCCCGGAAGGACGGGATGCTCCGGGGTCTCAGGCTCCGGAACCACTCAAAGCCCGACCCCGTGAGGGTTAGGCTGAAGGCTTGGCATAGGGTCGTGTCCGGCTGCCCTTGCATTGTCATCCATGTCTCGTAGTGTTGGATGTGGAAGTCTGGGTCAGTCCGCCCATCATAGGGAGGGATGGATGGCAATTTGAAGTTTCCCACGCAAGGCTGCGCGAGGATTTGCGCGACGAAGGGAGAGTATGATTCCTCGATCCCCCCATATGGCCTTTGCCTCCCCGACTCCCTCATCTCGATGATTTGGTTTTGGAGGCTTTGAATCATCGTGACCATGTCGAGCCCGTTAGCCGGGCTGACCGCCGGGGCTACGGGAGTCGCCGGCTGGCGCTCGTGGGACGCTTGGTCCACGATATTGGCCTGAGGTTGGCCGAGAGTTGCGGCAGGGAGCGCGTCCCTCCGAGAGTTGAGCCTTTGGCGGAGATCCTCCCCCCGGGAGTTTCTTTGCGCCGTCAAGCGCTCTATAAGGTCCACGCTCTTTGCGCGGTGGGGTGAGTTCGCCCTTGGTCGGGCCGCGCGGCGAGCGCTTTGGCTATCGGCCCCATCATTGCCCAGAGTCGCTCTCTCCTCGGCGAGGGGCCGTGTCCAGCCGCCTCTTGAAACCGAAGGGGCGAGTCCCTGGGAACGCGACCGTGCCTGTCGTCGCGCCGGACGCGACGGGTCGGCCAAAGCGCCATTGGGTCTCTCGGACCGCGAATGGGCGAGGCTAGGAGTCGCCTCGTCGGTCCTCGACTCCCCCACATAGTCGGGGTCGGAGTCGCTATGGGCGGATCGATCCTCGACATCGTAGCCGAGGAGACCGACAATGAGCGAACCGTCAACGCCGGGACGGTCAAGGAGCTCCGCAAGCCGCCGGGCCGTGTCCTCTCGGAGCTCGGCCTCGGGGTCGCTCACCGGGTCCTGGGGCTGGCTCTCGCTATCGCGAGGTTGCCCTCCAAGACAGTGTGCGAGGCGTCGGAGACCATACCTCGGGGCCGTTGCCCGAGTACCCGCGGAGGTAGTGGGAATGTGACTCATCGTTCAATAGTCGGTGTGAAAGTGGTAGAGGGAATGTGTCGCCAAGGTCGAGAGACCCCCTCCTTCTAGCGCCAAAATGTTATCGCCGTTTTCTGGACAACGATTTAGAAGCCGCAGGCGGTTTACACCCAAGGCCGGACCAAGTGGCCTCGCCTGGGCTTGAGCGTGTCGGACTCGGTGTCCCGAGTCTTCCCTTGGCTGTCGGTGGTGTCTGAGCTCGCCGGGGTACCTAGAAGGGATGAGAGAACCGTGAGCTAAAAAGGGGAAACAGAGGGGGTGCCTCTGTTTACCTCTCCGACGCTCAACATTAGTGGGATTGAGGTGGATAATATAGGGTTTAAGTGTGTAGGGGCCGAGACTTGAGAGAAACGAGCAAAAGGTGAGTTCGGCAGCGTTTCCTTTCTCAAATTTGGATTACCTTTGGAAGAAGGAGGGCCTCTTGTATTTATAGGCGACCAAATGGGTCATTGGTGGGCCCCTTGGACGAGTGAAGTAAATGGCCGAGGATAGCCCATGGCCGAGGATAGCCATTGGCCGAGGATGGCCCATGGCCGAGGATAGCATTTGGCCGAGGATAGCCATTGGCCGAGGATGGCCCATGGCCGAGGATAGCCCCTGGCCGAGGATAACATAGGGTGGCGTCAGTGGTGGGCCCATCAGTATGGGCTCGGCAGGGGATAATATAGACTGGCGCTATTGATGTGCCCCCTAGCCGAAGATAACATAGGCTGGCGTCACTGGCGTGCCCCTGGGCTGAGGACAACATGGGCTAGCGTCATTGGTGGGCCCCTTGGCCGAGGATAACATAAGCTCGGCCGAGGATGGCATAAGGCCGAGGACAGGCCTGTGAGGCCGAAGTCGCTCGTGAGGCCGAGGTCGAGCTCGTCAGGTCGAGGTCGAGCTGAGGCCGAGGTCGAGCTCGCCAGGCCGAGGTCGAGCTGAGGCCGAGGTCGAGCTCGTCAGGCCGAGGTCGAGCTGAGGGCGAGGCCGAGCTCGCCAGGCCGAGGTCGAGCTGAGGCCGAGGTCGAGCTCGCCAGGTCGAGGTCGAGCTCACCAGGTCGAGGTCGAGCTGAGGTCGAGCTCGCCAGGCCGAGGTCGAGCTGAGGCCGAGGTCAAGCTCGCCAGGCCGAGGTCGAGCTGAGGCCAAGGTCGAGCTCGTCAGGCCGAGGTCGAGCTGAGGCCGAGGCCGAGCTCGCCAGGCCGAGGTCGAGCTGAGGCCGAGGCCGAGCTCGCCAGGCCGAGGTCGAGCTGAGGCCGAGGCCGAGCTCGCCAGGCCGAGGTCGAGCTGAGGCCGAGGTCGAGCTCGCCAGGCCGAGGTCGAGCTGAGGCCGAGGTCGAGCTCGTCAGGCCGAGGTCGAGCTGAGGCCGAGGCCGAGCTCGCCATGCCTAGGTCGAGCTGAGGCCGAGGTCGAGCTCGCCAGGCCGAGGTCGAGCTGAGGCCGAGGTCGAGCTCTGTCTTGGGCCAAGGCCATTGGGCCGGCTTTTGGCCTAATCGGCCCAAGGGCCGATTAATGGCTAGGGCAAGTCCGATTGCCTTTTATTTTTCCCTTTGAATAGCTTCGATCGGGATCGGGCCGATAACATATATATATATATATATATATATATATATATATATATATATATATATATAGACGTTAATAGTTATTGCTGCAGCTTTAGTCTAATACGTATGATAAAGTCCTACCATAAATAAAGAGAGAGTAAGTTTTTAATTTAAACATAACTAAAATGACTTTTTTTTTAATTTTTAGATGGTAACATGTGTCATTTCATCTAATTTAACGGCTTGGGTACTAAAGGAGGAATAAATTCTTGACCTTGGATATTTTTCCCGCAACTTTTAAAGAATGAGTATTTAAGTGTTACAACCCGTAAATATTAGATTTTTTGCCGCCATTTCCTCTTTAAAAATAAATTCATTGTCGGACATGAAGCCAAAGAATATATTCATCCCTATTTAGTTTGCTACACGAGAAACAAATCAATATATATTCTAATTTAATATATTTACTACAGATTTGTTTGGTAAGAAGGAAAGAAACATGGGCGGATGAATTAGATAGGATGTAAAAGAAAGGAAAAGAAAGTGGTGGATTATAGTTTTCTCAAATGTTGATTGGTATAATAGGAAGAAAGATTACTATTCATCCATTTGTTTGTTTGGTATAAATAAAAAATAAAAAAGAATAGTTAAATTTATATATTCAAATTACTTTTATACCCTTATAATAAGTGAAGCCTAATTTTCATGTAAAACTGATAAATATATACATTTATATAAATCATATACGTACACACATATTATATTATATATATATATATATATATATATATATATATAAACTTAACTGTGTACACTGCATATTTACATATCAAATGCATAATTAGTGCTTAAACAAAAGCAAATATTTTAGACGAATTCTAAATATTACATATTCTTTGTAAATTCACATTCAAAAGATTAATAATCAAACTATTTAGATGTCATATTTCTTCAAAAGCAAAATACATTTCCAAAATAAACCAAAATAAACACTTGCCAACGACAATTTACCAAAACGCTTTACGAGATTCTATAGTCATCAATTTCACAAAGTGTTACTACCTGTTGTTGCTTGGAGACATCATCTTCAAAAGAAGTTCAAGACGACGGTCACTTGGCACCGCAAAAAAAGCTCGAACTTTGGAGGAATCCTTGATTAAAAATAGAAAAGGATCGAGTTGAATATTATCCGGAACTTCAATCTTCAATAACTCCGCATAGACTTCCTCCTCTGAATAAATTTTTGGTCGTCCTCGCTCTATTGCATCAACCCCTTTTTCAGTTATAACATTGCTTTCTCGAATTACAGCATTGCCTTCTTTCATCGCATGAACAACGCCACTTATACTTGATTGCATAGCCTCCATGTGTTTATCAAAGGAATCCATCATATTATATTTTCTTTTTGTACCTTTAGAGGAGTTTGGAGTTTGAGAGGCTTGTTGTGAAGACTTTGGTTGAGAGGTATTAATTGTGGCATTCTCATCAACCTCAAGACCAACAAATTGATTGCCTTCATCTTCATCTTGCCATTTCTTAGCTCTCTCTTTGGCACTCATCACATGTTATCCGGTAGCTCTATCCTTGGCAAATAACTCATATAATTTGTCATAATTTTGAATTACACAATATCTCCACTTGTTTACCTTAGGATTTTTCTGCACATGCATTTGCATAACATATAATAAGTATTACTTTGTAGTATTAGTTTCAAAGAAATTATAACAACAATGAAAGATCAATAATTTAGGATTACCTCTATAAGAGCGTTCCAAACTTCGGATTCGGCCTCGAATAGCTTTGTTGTCGGGTTCCAAGAAAACCCACTTAAACCCTTGAAAAGATCATGAATGCCATTAAAATTATTTTTTAAGGTTTTGATTCTATTTTTTAGATGGTCTTTATCAAACGGATAATTAAGCTCCTCTTGACAAATTTTGAAGACATTATTATATGCCGTTGTTGTGAAAGTTCTATCAATCCTATTTCCATTAACTTGTTGCTCCAACAAAGCATCGATAAATACAACATCCATATGTTCCGTCCATTTCACCGATTCCCTTTTTGTTTGCTCAACATCAAGGGAACCCTTTCCTTTTTCGGTCATGGCAATAATCTGATCAATAGACATTGCAAAAATAATAACAAAAAAAAAAAAAATAAGTCTCTTTATATATCATCAAACTATCACAATAGTCACTAACTCAAAAACTAGAACTGTACAATTAGAACATAATATCAAACAAAACAAAAGACATAAAAGACATAATATCAAACAAAATAAAAGACATAATATCAAACTAATATGACTACAAAAGCTAGCATATATATGACATAAAATTATTCCCTAATCACTAAATAGTCTTGCCACATGACTTGTGCTATATTATCCCTCAAGGCAACCCCTTTTTTAGCATCTTCTCTATCATTGACGATATTGAGGTACTCATCTACTTCCGATTCTCGGTTCATGAGTTCTTGATCTACTTGTCTAAGTAACTCATCATCCGGATCTTCACCGATTAGATAGTTGTGCAAGATAAAACATGCTAATATTATTTCTGTGAGTGTCTTGATAGGATATTGAGGTTCGGTTCCACTCGATATGATAGAAAAACGTTTTTTTAACACACCGAAGGCTCTCTCTATTACATTGCGCAGTGATGCGTGTCGAAGATTAAACAACTCTTCATGATTTTCCAGACCACGTTGTGAGTACTCTTTCAAATGATAACGTACTCCTCTAAATGGGGTGATAAGTCCACTCCGTAACATATAGCCCGCATCAACTAAATAATATGTTCCTATATACAAAATAATTTTGTCTTTAGTTTGTAAGCATATGAATATATATATATATATATATATATATATATATATATATATATATACACATACATAATGTGTGTGTCTATTTTGGTCTACCTTTGGGAATTATAAGTTTATCTTCCCTTACTAAAGCATTTTTTATAATTCTCGAATCAGAAGCCGTTCCTTCCCATCCAAGCAAAGCATAAGTGAACTTCATATCAAATCCACATGCAACCATGATATTCTGTGTAGGATGTTCTTTGCTTCCCCGATATTGTGAAGCCTCGTTTCGAGACACTTTCACTCGGACGTGAGTTCCGTCAATTGCTCCAACACAATCCTGAAATTAATTTATTCTTCATTTCGAACTAAAATATTCATATTAATCATATGAATCGCCTAAATGATAATAAATACTTTAAAGTAAGGGTAGAATATGAAATTTTCAAGTATTTCCTTGGGTGTCTCTTCTTCATCAGGTTGCTTCATAAAAATATCTTCCAATGAAATGATTGCTTGCAACACTTCATGAAAATGCCTACTTATTGTCTCGCCACTTCGACGGAAGAAAAATGATATGAGGCGCTTTTTGGCATTGTGTGATATTATGAAGAGAAATTTAGCCACTTTTTCCTCTACTATCGAATTTTTGTTATCCTTGAGGCGACCCGATTGTCGAAGTAGATCACACAACTTAGCAAATGCTAAGGGACTCATTCGTATAATATCACGACATTTTTCATCAATACTAAGTCGATGTATAAGTTGATTCCTAGTATTTTCACTATCGACGCTACTATTAAGAAAGCTCGGGTCTACATAATTTGAGCAATAATACAATTCCATCATGAATATTGTTTCCACTATGTAACACACGAGTAGGGTAGCGGCTATACGTCTTTGTTTTTCCCATTCATTCTTGAATCTTCTTATATTTTCTTGATATATCTTAATGATGTTCTCTCCTAAATTCTCATCTTCATTGGTTGAGTTTCTTGTTGATCCATCTAAATAGGAAAATAAACTTGTAACCATAGTGCTATAATAAACACACAAAATTGCTACCAATAGGTGAATAAAAATAATTGCATAAACACAAATAATTAGAAACAAATGTACACACCAATGATAAAATAAAAAATGTGAACATTGTAAATAAGAAAGACTACAATATTGCACATACAAATGAGGTTAAAAAAAATCACATACCTTGTGAAGCAATGTATTATGTATTAGGGAGAGTCTTGGAGAAATTCAAGAACTTGGTTCTGAAAAAGAGTGTGATAAGAATAATACTAAACATTTAAAAAAAATATGGATTAGAAAAAATAATAAATAAATAAAAACCCTTACTTATGCACACAAGCTTTTCAATGGTGGAGAAACACACCATTACTCTGAGAAATGTTTAGCAGATGGAGTTAAGAGAGAGAGAGAGAAGGTAAAGAGTCATTAAATTTATATAAATAAATATTACGAAATTGCCATCAGTTTTTAGGGACAATAATGTAAATCTTCAAAAAATGTATTCTCTCATTCTTCTTCCGTCCAATTTTGGGGGGATGACTTTTTGGTGGGACCCATTGATTTAAATCCTTTCTAAGATGTTTTTCATCCCTCCTCTCTTATGTACCAAACACCAAAAATTATAATTCCTTCCACCTAAATCCTCTCATATTAATCCATCCTTCATAAACCGCTCTTACCAAACAAGGTGTTAGTCATTTGGATAAAAGATAGTAAAAGTTAATAGTATATTATTGTCTTTCTAATCTTTGCAACATATATATTTTATTCTATATTGATATTTTATAAGGAAATTTTTTTATCCTGGCTTAACATATAAAAGTTTTTTTTTTTTAACATTCAGCTTTTATTTTATTAAAAATTCTGAATATTTTTAAAATAATTTTTCCAAATCCAACTTGACATGATTTATAATTACAAGAAATATTAATTTTTTCAATCTTAAATCTAATATGTATTGATACTATATTATGTTATTCTAATTGTTTTTATTATTTCTTGAATAAATTTACAATTTAACGGTTTCCAAAATAAAATATATTTTATATTTTTGTAAGGAATTTTTACTAACACCATTTACCACAACTATGATTAGGGAAACAAATTGTATATACATCTAAATAAAAACATTTCTATTTAAACAATGATGTTAAATTTCACAAATAAAAAGAGTAAATCAAAGAATATTTTATAACATAAAAGATCTCTAGATTTTTTTAGTCAAATTATGTATAAGAAAAATAGTATAACTTTTTAAATATTTCCCTAAATTCTATATTTATATGTGATAACTTCATTAATTATTTGATAATATTAACTTTTAATCACATGTAGCACGTACTTGGTATATATATATATATATATATATATATATATATATATATATATATATATATAAGTAATGTGTCCGTTGCAACAAAATAATTAATATATTTTAATTTGGAGATATTTCTTTTTTTCTGATAAAATAATAATAATAATAATTGTACTGCAGCATGAACCATAATATGATTCTATAGGTTTGTCCATAATATATACATACATATATACATACATATACATACATATATACATACATATATATATATATATATAAAGATATGCCACATAGCACTTCTTAATCTTTAACCCACTGCATAATTGAGTGGGAAGTGACAAAATGAGGTTAGATATCTTCAAATCTAACCCCAAAACTCACTCCATTATGGAGTGGGTGAATAAGCAAACTCAAAATATGGAGTTTTATTATTCATTCCACTCTATTTGGAGTGAGATTTTAATAATATTTGTTATTGCTGAAAATTAAACAACTATTAAAAGTTTCGGACAGTTCCGACCGTAGGCCGGACCAAGTGACCGCACCCAAGCCAACTATTAAAAGTTTTGAAGCGCTCCATGACCGTGGATGATTTTTGTGATCTCGTCACGGTCTTCATGGCGTCGGGTCAACCTAGGTTCCATATGGCTTGGGATCACCGGAGTGCCAAGCTCATCACCAACACCGAGATCACTAGCAAGAAGGCTTGGGTGTGGGTCTCGCTTGAAGCTTTTGGGGCAGCCTGTTCGGCCCCTTGTTTGACCTTTTTGCCGAGGTGGGGACGGGTAATCTCGACTTTGTGAAGGCAATCCGAGGCATGTCGGAAAGCCAGAAGGTAGGCGAGCATATTTTGCTCGAAGGAGTTGATGGCATCAATCAAAAGATTGCTCTTTATCGTCTTGTTGACTGCTTCAACTTGGCCATTCACTTTAGTAACGAACTATAGGGCTGCAACCTCTCATAGAACGTCACATCTGTCTGATAAACTTGTGAGGAAATTCTCTAGGTGAGCCCTTGATTCAGCTCGAGAAGATCCTCTGGTTACCTCCTTGGATCAAGGCGGTACGACCCTCTTATTTACTTGATAATATTATTACTTGATTACGTCAAATGCAAGAATAACATAAGTTATTGACATACTTGATAACATGCTTAGAATAAGAACATATTGTAGATAACATGCCTAATTGAATCATAACACATCATAAACGCATGAATCATAACATATCATCATATCAAACATATCAAAACAATCAACATATAAAGTCACATAACACAACTAAAACAGATCTTATAGTCGCTAATTTTATTTTCGAACAAATCCGTGTTCTGTGAGATTATTCTCACTTGGATATCGGAAGTTACGATCGTAGACCGTCGAAGGAATTGGAAGCTCTAAAAGATTTGGAACCTAATTGGGGTAAAAGACTACTGGGATCAGCTGAGAAAAGGATTCAAGACAAACTTTTGGTTCTGGAAATTTTCATAAACGACTTTCAAAGTGAAATTACCAAAATACCCTTGGTTATTAGGGTTTCGGTGAAAAACTAAAACTCTGAGAAAAGTTCTGTAAAAATGCCAATACGTATAACACATAATTTTTATCACTTTTTGTAAAGGCATCACGGCCAAAATCTTTTTCTAACTATTTATAAAAAATAAAAGAAGTGCTAAAATCTAACTTTAAATTTTTTGTCAAAAACTGTATGCCCACCGTTTTTAAAATAATAAGAAAATATTCTGTAATTCATAAAAATATTTTTCGATTAAAGGTTTAGATAGAAGACATTTAAACCTAACTTTTCCAAAAAGAATCAACGCAAAACCATACTTTTTGAAATCAGGGCAAACATTTTAAGAAACCGTTTTTAAGGAATCCGAACCAGATAGAAAAATAAAACATACCTATTTAGAGCTACGAATTTCCAAACAATGAGAGGAGTAGGGGAGGGAGAGCAGAGAAGAAGCGTGAAAAGAAAATGATGAGGTGTTTATATATGGTTTAATTAAACCCTAAAAGCCCAAACCCTAATCCTACTTCTAATCTTAATATATTAATTATTATTATTATTATTATTATTATTATTAAAAAGGGATACACGGTTATATATATATAAGTAACTTTATATATATATATATATATATATATATATATATATATATATATATAACGTATAATAACTCATATTATATTACCTTATATAAAAAAAAAGTAATATGTATATATAAACGTCAAAATATGTTAACTTTATAAATATATCTATATGTTGGAATCGATCTAGGGTTTGAGAAAATAATTAACGCTTCGGTAAGCGGCGGAATTTTAAAAATTTTCTTTTACAAGTAAAAACAGTTTTTACTAACCTAGACAAGTGCAAGTACATGTAATTAAAAACCAATATGAGCTAGAAGTTTACTAACCTTTCTTGAAGCTTGAACTTTGAAGAAGCTTGTGGAAAGTTTGCAACGCTCGTCTCCCCTCGCAGCACGTCTCTCTTTCTTTCCTCGGCACCTCGAGCAACCACGAAAGTTTCTATCACTAAATCACTCGAAAAGAAGGAATCAGTGAGTGGGCACTTTTAAACACTACGACTTAAGAACGAGTCTCGAAGTCGCAGAGCTAAACACTAGGTCGAGTGAGGACCTAGGTGCCAAAACAAAAATCGAAATTGAATAGAGAGAGAGAGGAGAGGGGCGGCCAAGCTAGAGAGAGAAGCTCTCAATCTCTAAAACTTGGAATGAATGAAATGTGAAGAATAAGGCTCCTATTTATAGGAGAGGTCTCACCTTCAATAAGGTAGTTTCCTCTTCTATAGAATATCACATATTCATGAGCCAATTTCCTTTTCTTCTCCTTATTTCACACGGCCAAAGAGGATCCAAGATATCCTCATATTTGTTTCCTCTTTTGACTCTACTTGGGCGCCCATCTTGATTCCTCTTAGAGGAAATTTGTTTCCTCTTTTTCTTTTGGCAAGTATCTAAATACATTAATGCACAAAATAATCTCTCTTTCACACTAAGGGCTGCACGAAATTTGGTCTCCCATTCACTTGGGTTGGACGGCCAAAAGCCTTCTAAAAAGGCTTTCTAGGTTTTTCTTTAATTGTTCATGACAACATAAGAAAAGCCCATTAAGAATTTTCAAGTAAAATTCTATGAAATGAAATTAATTCACAAGGCCCAATAAACATGTTATGGCCGTGTGATATAATATGTCATCATATGACATTGTCAAAAAAAAAATTATTGACATTCATTTCATGCCATGTCCAAAAAGACAAAATTACCCTTTTGACAATTTTCGTTCTTGTTTTGACTTAGCTTCCAGTTTAACTATTCATATCGATGTGATTCGTGACAGTGACCTCATGGACCCAAATGAACAAAGCTTGAGCTAAACACTTGGACTCAAAAGTTCACAAACTTTTTCCAAGTTTAGCTTAATGCCAACTGACTCCACTAAAGAGTTGACACTGAAAATCTCTCGGTTCAAATGAATTTATTTTCTACTCAAGAATTCACCTAATTATAATGAGCGGATCCACTGAATATTATCTATGCTACCCTTCATGAATGTCATCAGCTAGTCGGGATTTACTAAATTACCATTTTACCCTTCTAGCTGTTATTTCCTCAACTCCTTTGTCGCTTGTGAATAAGTTAGAAACAATGTATTGACGAGGAGCTAACAAGTCACATTGTTTCATCCAAAAGAGTCAGGACTCAATTTGGACACTGGCCAGTTCATTTATTCACACTCCAAGGAACAAAGCATGAGGTGACATACATTGCATTTCAGCAATCTTGTACATGAATTCCATATCTATGAGAACTTCACAAAGTTACTCATGACAGACTCACAACTTAGTACTTCACCAATAGGCCTTGTTCGGAATCACATAGTGAGTCCGAACTTTGACTTTCTCAAATGAAAATACTAAGGTGTGAAATGGCATGTCTCATTTCAGGATTAAGGTAAGCATGATGCAATTCATACATAGTGACTTCGAGACATAAGAGGTTAAATGGTTTGTTCTTATATTGTCTCTAGAAGTGCACTGGTCAATTCAGTACCTTCGGAAGATACCTAGAAGAACTATAGAGTCCCCAACTCTCAATGCCTCATAACCAGACATCATAGATTCTTCTAACAATCATACTGAGGTCAATAGTCCTTTGACCCTAAGATTGCGAATATATCGTTTTAAGCAAACTACGAAGAGTTTGTTCATGCAAATCTACATTTGTCTCTTCGTAAGTTGTTAAGTTTGTTTATGGACTAAAAGACTAGGGTTTTATCATAAAGCTTCAGACAAGGAAGATTGAATGAACGTTTCAACTTTTTATTAATGAATAAGCAATTACAAGCAAGAGTCTTCGTAAGACTATATTACATCAAATGTACACAAATAGACACTACTACTCTTCTTGTGGGCACCATTGACAACACTATAATATATATATATATATATATATATATATATATATATATATATATAATATATGTAAAGTATGTACCTACATAACTTATTTATAATATATAACTTATATATATTATATTCATATTTTTGTAATCTATAGAGTATATTAAAATAAAATAAAAAATACCCTAAAGCATACATACCACATAAATAAATCATTCACTACTATTTTACTAACAAAAAAAATATAAAAAAATACTAACATCACTCGAACACAAATATTTTAGCCTTTTAATTAAGTTTAAAATTTGGGATTTCACAATAATGATTCGATTGGGATAGTTCCCAACCCTCTTCATCGATGTCGGACTCGAGGAGAGCCAGAGCTTCAGCCTCAAAGTTTTGTTCTCTTGGGATCTGGATGATCTCAAACAAAGAGAAGGCGTCAAGCTTTGAATTTATTTTTTCCAAGTAAGTGATCATATTGGGCCCTTTTGCCGCGTAATCACCTTTAACTTGGTTGATGGTCAACTGCGAGTCGCCAGAATAAGCGTCCATGAAGCTGAGCATGCACAGTCATAGTGTCGACCAATTGTTTGATGCGCGGAAAGGGAAGCAGTTCTTAGGGTAGGCTTTGTTAAGATCTTTGTAGTCTATGCAAACGCGCCACTTCTCGTTGGAATTTTTCACAATCACAATATGTGCTACCCACTAGGGGTACTTAGCTTCTCAGATGAAATCTGCGACGAGAAGTTTCTCGATCTCTTCGTTTATGGTCAGGTATCGTTCTGGGTAGAATGTTCGTTTGGCTTGGACTTTTTCAGTTATGTTTTGGTCATCATTCAACATGTGCACTATGACCTCAGGGTCAAATCCAGGCATGAGCATGGGTCCATGCGAAGACATCCTTAACTCCTGGAGTAAGACAGCGAGCTGAGTTTTGATAGCAAGTAGAAGTTGGGCGTCAATATTTACAACTTGGTCAGGTTTAGATTCATCGAGAATGACCAGAATGAGATCGTAGAAAGTCTCAACCTTGCCTCTTGGTTTCGCCACGAGGGTCGAGTTCCTCGAACTTCCTTGCATCTTTAAGGTCGAATGGGTAATCGTCTTCCGGTTGGAAGATCGTGTAAACCATCTTTCTGGCAGCCTTGTCGTTGACCCCTTGGATGTAGCATATTTTGGCATGGGCTTGATCAATGGCCATGCTCCTGATTCCATTTTCTGTGAAGAATTTCTCTGTTGTTTGCGATGTGGCGCCCATGGATGTGGGTCATATACTTTTGGGGAGGCCATAGCCGTTTTACCGAAGGGTGACACATGACGGGTACACCACAAGTATTCTCTAAAGCACAAGAACTGCACAATCTGTTAGGAATTCTTGTCCACGAGAGATAATAAATAAATGATTACTAAATAGAATAATGATTTACTTTATTAGCATCATATGATTAGTGGGTTGAGGTCTGTATATCAGAATCAATAACAACTATCATCCGTAGCCTCCGTATTAAACTGAGTCACGTGCTGGACACTTGAGTTCGGGCGGTGTTACTAAAACATGGTTGATGACTGATACATGCCTGGATAGTTGTATCTAAAGTCATATATGCGGAACACTAGTGAATGTATGCCGTGCGAGCATTCTACACTTGGGGTAGGTGTACGACCCAGACAAACTTTAGTTGTAGATGTGTCGTTTAAGTACCGTTACGACACACTAAACGGGGTCGCTATGATGGTCAAAGTGAGACTTGATCTAAATCTTGAAGTGATCATGGACACTGGATCATGTTACCGCGCTCTTTGACTTATTCGCTAAAAAGCTACTATCATGCTAATCACAGCTTATGTATTGGGAGTTTCGGAGTATGATTCGAGTAGGAAATGGTTGACAGATACAGAATCTAGCCTTCCTGAAATAAGGTCAATGTTCACTCACCTAAGGGTTGATTTTAAAACCGATAGATTGTCGGCACTTCCGAAGTTTATACGTTCGGAAGAATCTTTCGCTGGGGAAGCAACAGTGCTCAGGGTATATATGTATCAAGAAAGGTATAACGGATTAATTGACCTTTCTCGATACGGGTTGAACCTGGAGGATCTTGATCACGTACTGACTAGATCAGTGGATACTCGTCATGATGAGTAAATATAATTCTAGTATAAAGTAGAGTTCAATCTTGGCGTACCTAGGCAGAGTCTGACCAAGATTAGACAAATCCATGTGGAAAAGATGAATGACTTTTTCGTCTTTTCATCGGATTTGTTAAGCTTCTATTACTAGGTCCATATTCCCCGATTCGGCTCCGATAACACGAATAAAGACCTCTAATAATAGTGTGTTTCATTATTATAATCTCACAAGCTGTAATTATGATTGACAGCATCAATTCTGAAATATGGATATTTGCATAATTAAATAATTATTTATGGTAGTTTTAATTAACAAATAATTGGCTGCGTAGCCATCTTAAACACTAGAAATTTTTTTTAGCCAACCTTTCGTTAATTTCCTGTAAATAGCCATATTGCTTACGTGGCAGCTTATTAATTAAATTAGGTTTACACTTTTGCCCTTATTTAATTTGTAAATTTTTTTAATTAGGCAGTTTTTTTTTTTTTCAAATTTCTAATCAAATAATGAAACCAAATAGGGAAGTTTTCAAATTTGAAATTTCCTGCAGATTTTGAAAGTTAATAGCCCATTTATTGTTATGTATTTGGAAGTTTTCAGCGTTGACTTTAGATAATTAGTATCTATTTTCGTGGCAATTTATATGGATAAAATCTGTAAATATATTCTTCATTTATTGATATTATTTTGTCTTCCATATATTCATAATTTCCAAAATTTTCGTGCCCAAAATATTTCTAGAATTTTTTTCAGTTTATTTACACGAATATGCTTTGTATTTACAGTGAATATACTGTAAATATGCTTTGTATTTACAATGAATATACTGTAAATATGCTTCGTATTTACACGAATATACTGTAAATATGTTTTCTATTTACACGAACATACGGTAACTTTAATCCAACAACAACACTGTCACTGTAATCCAACATTTATCCCAAGCCAAGCCAACCTAAACCGAAGCTTGAATCAAAATGTGAGCAACAACCCAAAAAAAAAAACTGTTCTTCGCGGAGTCCATGATTCCGATCGGGACCTTTGGACGCAGATCGCGGAGAGGAGGACGAAGTGAGAGGCGCCGGAGTTTTTCCCGGCGACGAGGCTGATCTTCGTGGTAGATCTGCCTCTTTGCGTGGACGACGGGCGGGCCCGCGCGAAGGTCCAAGCCGGCGCCCATTCTTCTCGTGGAACGTCGAGAAGAGGACGAAGAACGAGACGAGGACGAAAGCGAGGTTCCAGATCACATCCAGGACCATGATCGACTGCGAGTACGTGCAACTCTCTCCTCCGCCGGAGATTTGTTCTTCTCCGTCGTCATCGTCGTTGGCGAGGATGACGGCGGCGAGGAGGCGGAGAAAGAATGAGGAGGGTGTTGATGGAGTGGTGTGGTGGCCTCGGAGGGGAGGGTGGGTTGTGGAGAGAGTGATCGCTGCTTATTTTTTTTCCTTTTGGATTGTGTTTCATTCGGTTACTTGTGGTGGTTTTAATATGGTTTAAATGAATATCCTTCGAAATCTGCGCGAGTAGTTAATGCCGAAATCTGATTTATTTTTTTAATTAAATGAATATATTTCTTGGGCGGGAAACTGTTGGACATATGCGTCATTTCGTCTGCTGTAAATAAATGACACTGGCTATTTACAGCATATTAACGAAAAGTTGGCTAAAAAAATTGCTTATTTTTGGGAGGCCATTTAACTTAATTATCCTTTAATTATTTATTGTTTGATCAAGTAAATAATTAATCAATTACTTATTTGTTTATTGTTGGAACAAGTAAATAAATAATTAATTGGGTTTTAAGCAATTGGGCTTTGCACATATTGAGGTGCACGAATTTTTGAGGATCACGGCACAAGATTGGCGCAAAATCCTCCTTGGCTATGTGCCAAAATTCGTCCATGCCATTATTGGTAGTTATCAATATTTTCTCTTAGTTGTTTAAATAAATGAAAGAGAAAAATATTTTAAAGGAAATAAGATATTTTCATTTATTCTCTCTCATGAATATTAGGAGAGAATAATATTTAAAAGAAAATAAGATATTTTCTTTTATTCTCTCTCATGAATATTATGAGATAATAATATTTAAAAGGAAATAAGATATTGCATTTATTCTCTCATTAAAAAATATTCTATATTTAAACAGAAAATAAAATCTCATAGATATTGATCTGATGGCGCTAAGAGAGAAAGTAGGATTCATGAGATGCGATCCAATGGCTAAGCTTTGATTCGCTAGTGTGAACACGATAACATGAAATAATATATTTTGGAAACTACCAAGAATATATCATTTCCACTACTATAAAAAGGGGGTTCATGAGAAGAGAAAAATACACTTTTGTATTCATAAAATTTGACTAAACAGCTCTCCCTCCTCTTGGCCGATTCTCTCTCTCTCTCTCTCTCTCTCTCTCTCTCTCTATATACCCTTGGAATTGCTCTATTATGTTCTTAGAAAATAAGAGTGAGATCTTGAAACAACATTTGTTTCTTGATCGCGTGAGATTAAAGAGTGTGGTCCTACGCCATATTTCTTTATTCGTCCAAAGATTACGTTTCGGAAGACTACAATGTCATCAAGAGGAGTAGAAGGATCTGAAATCCGGAAGAAGGAGATCAAGGTGTTCGAAGAAGAAGATCTGAAAGCTTGAAGAATGAGATCAAGGCATTCAAAGAGAGGATCTGAAAGCTTGAAGAAGGCGATCAAGGCGTTTAAAGACGAGTTGTGAAAGCTAGAAGTTTCTGTTCGTGAACCCAATACGTAAGTTCTCTATGAGCCTTGTTCTTTGTTCTTATTGGTTGCTTGACATGATTGAATGTTTTTCATTATTTAATCAATAAAGTAAATTTAGATCTTATTAGATAACCATATTTTTAATTAGCTCTTGTTAGTGTATTTATTTTATTCCGCAACTTATATGGTTATCAAGATGAGCACATAATTACAACAAGTGGTATCAGAGCAATTGTTCGTGTCTGATACCACTCGTTCATCACCAACAAGTGATATTGGAGCGATTGTTCATGACTGATACCTAATTACTTTTCCTAACAAGTGATATTAGAGCGATTGTTTGTGTATGATATCCTACGTGTTTCACCGACGAGTTGTGTCGTAGTAATCGTTTGTGTCCGATACCCCCCCTCGTTTCCTTACAAGTGGTATCGGAGTGACTGTTCGTGTCTAATACCACTCCTGTATTTTTAACACGATTACCCTTACGCCTCTTACTCCATGGAAAGTCTATGACGAGGCAAGTAAGTGAGAAAATTTGAGAGAAAAGTGGAAAAAGGAAAACAACTCTGAGAGAAAAGGGAGTGAGAAAAAAGAAAATGTAAAAAAAGAAGTAAAAAAATGAGTGATGGGAATGGTGAGAGAAAACACAACTTTTTTGTAGGGGCGAGTGCAGTGAGGAAAGCTTTTTATGCCAACAATCCAATGATTTTGCTCTTGTATAAGGAGGCTGCGAAAGACCGTCTGATGAGTCGGGTTCGAAATCTTACAAGCACTGTTTTGCAAGGATTCGAGTAGTTCTTAGACGAACCAAAGAGATAGAGTAAATTCTCACAAGTTTTTAAAAGTTGTAATATGAGTTATTGCTCTCTCTTGAAGATTTGTCCTCAAATCTTGGACGTAGTTGAATTCACCTATAGATGGAAACCTGTTGAACTCCTCTGCATTGTCACTCAACTTTGTCTTCGTTTTCTCTTGGAAGTCGATACGTATCATTTGTTGGCTGTGTTTTTTTGGTGTGTTCAGCCTTGCCAAAATATTTTTCCATCATTGTATCTCATGCTTTGTCAAATGAATCTAGTCCTTTTGTTTGTTGTAGTCGTTTTTGTTGCTGAACCTCTTCATTCAAAATTGTGATTGGTCGGTTTCTTCTCAAAGGATTCTGTATGACTCGAGGTGGGGTGTCATGGAGCTGCCATTTTGTGTTGCGCTCCAATCAAACAATGCGGTCAGTAATGGTTTGTAGTTCATGTTGCATCATTTTTTTAACTTCACCACAGATGGCTTGGAGATCACAAATTTTGTTCGATATCGGTAATAATCTTGCAAAACAATACACCCGTGAAGTAAAAAAAAAAGGTTATCACATCCCTTCCTCACTTGTTTGCACTCTTCAATATCACTCAACACTCGTGTTTTATAATAATAGCTTTTTTCTCGAATGCGCTCTCTTCCATTTATCAATCACACAATCTCTCTATCGATTAGTATCGAACTACTCAGATAAGCACAAAGCAAGGCGTTGAAAAGAGTCTAAACGACAAACCAAAATGACTTTGAAAGTAGAATGTGAAGGCTCTGACTTAGAACGATTGGACTGACCTTAGAAATAAAAATGACAATAAGACCCAGACTTTGCAAAAAAAAAAAATCTTCTTTTTTTTATTTGTTTCTTGTTTTTTGTTTTGTTTTTTTTTTTTTTGTCTGATATAGGAAATGTCAGTGAATAAAAAGAAGGAAACTAGAAAGAAAAGAAAAAAAATCAGGAAATTACTTAAAAAATTGAAACAGAATCAAGGAAACAATAAATTTCGAGTGAAACTGCGCAGACATTTCTTTAGGGACAATACAGACAAAAATGTCTGGATCTAAGAATAGGTTTTACATGTAAATCCTCAATAAATTCTAGAGAAAACAAAAAGATCTTCGATTTGATATATTATGCGCCTAGATCAGATGACAGTATCTAAAGTTATGACTGTTTCAAATCTGACCTAAATTTTTTTTCGGAAACAAGGGTCACGATTTTTTTTGGATGATGAATAGATTCAGATGGTTGGAATGATAAAGACGAACGATGGAAAAAAATTGATAAGCAAATCTAACGTAGAGCACAACTCTGATACCACTTGTTATGAACCTCGATCGACTTGCTTCGAGATCTAATATCCTAAATAAAACAGCGGCGAATTGTTTTATGAGTTAGGAACGAGGGTGGAATGAATGACGCCATGAACGACTGCGAAAGGTCGTTTGATGAGTCGGGTTCGAAATTTCACAAGCACTGCTTTGCAAGGATTTGAGTAGTTCTTAGACGAACCAGAGAGAGAGAGAGTAAATTCTCACAAGTTTTTAAAAGTTATAATATGAGTTTTCATTAATTCAAACTCTCCTTAAATAAGGAAAATACATAGCAAATTCGGAGGTCTAATTTTCCCTAACCTGAATCGGCCTTAAAAATATTGTTTAGGCCTAATAACATTAAAATCAAAAGCCTAAAACAATACCTAACACATATGGGCTTCATCAAACATGATTAAGGCCCATAAACTCATTTTAAACAATGAAAATGACAAATAAGTAACTATGAAATCAAACTCAAAATAGGTTTTCTTCAACACTAGTCTGAATAATAAAAATTAACTCTCGCTCGCTGCTCTCCTCTTCTTCCATTCCCATTTTCCTTGCTCTCGTCTTTTTATTTCTTCCATTCATCTTCGCTTAAGCCATGAAACTCTTCTTTGAAGTCTTGAACTCTTAAATTCGGAATTGGCTCCTTGAAGGGCCTTTATTTCTTTGCACGTGGGATCACATCATTCTCTCTCTCTCGTGAAGAACATTTATCCTCAAATCTTGGACGTAGTTGAATTCACCGATGGATGGAAACTTGTTAAACTCCCAAGCATTGTCACTCGACTTTGTCTTCGTTTTCTTTGGACCATAGTCGAGCGTAACCCCCCCCCCCCCCCCCCCTCCCCCCCCCCCCCCCCCCCAAGTTTCATGCACTCCAAGGTGGTATGGAATATTACGGCAACAGAGCTACCGTTGTCAATGAGAACCCTTTTCACCAAGTTATTGGTTACTTGAGCTTTAAGGATAATTGCATCATTGTGCGGGTGCATAACTCGCTTCGCCTCTTCTTTTGTGAAGTACGTCGTATCCTGGAGCACGGACGGTGGTTCCTCGTACGTGACGATGTGCTTAGTGGCGCCTTCTTGAGACGCAGCCCTTAAGAATTTCTTCCTTTGTCGGGCTGAATCACCACCTTGTAGACCACCCCAGTATGGTGGTCACGACATGAAGTTTTTGATTAATAGCGGTTGTAGCCCCAGTGATGTGAACATATAATATGCCCTTAAATTGTCCGCAAGTTGCGGTTTTCTGGGGTAAGGGTGGTTGACTATTGTAAGTCTGATTTCATGTGATACATCTTTTCTAGGAGTCATCTTGCTCGTGGCTGGGTTCATCTCGGTGGCGGGAGCTTTGGTTATTGCTCTTTCGGCCGTCGAGGTAATCTTCGACTCCCATGAAAGTCTTAGCTTGTGTCATTAACTCGGCCGTAATAGAAGGGACACGATCGACGATGGACTTTAAGAAGTTGTTTGTGTGCCAGCCTTCAATGATTGTGGCTATTACATCACCATCGTCGAATCAGTGGACTTTGTTCGAATCTTCAGTGAATTGTTGCGAATTTTCTCGCACACGCAAGTGCACGTGGTCGCAATAGTAATAAATCGTAAGAACGAGTCGATCCCACGAGGACTAGCTAAATTGAAGATTCAAGATTCACAAGTTTGAATGAGAACCCAAAAATAATGATAGAAGGTTTGTCACAAAATTATCTAACAAATAAATAAATAAATAACAAAACTAAAGAACGGTTTTACGATTATGAAGACAGAAGACTATGATTTCACGAGTTCAATCTACAGTTCGGATTCACGAAAATTATGCACAATTATTGTTGTTCATATATTACTACTTGTACTCACGCAAATCGTATCACTAAATCTCTCTCGAGCATCTAGCAACCTAAACCCAATGCCAGAGTTTTATCTCTCGATCTCAACTCCTAAAAAGCACGGCAATCATTCACAACAAGAGTACACACACGAGTCTAAAACAGCCTAGCTATCTCTAGCCTAAGAATGTATTTTAGTAATCCAAAACAAAAGCACAACAACCTAATCTTTCTCAAGCATTAGAATTGAACATAAAACATGCATAAGGTAGCTAATTTCATACAAGGCATTAAGCATGGATTTGAATTAAGCAACATGACAAGAACAACAACAATAAAATCAATCTAGCATTAGGAATCCATAACCGTCAAGAACTCGCTACACCATAGCCCTATGGAGGCTTAGTTCATGGTGATACGAAGAACAAAGCAAACATAAACCAAGAACATTAAAACCAACATAATCTTTATAAATAAATGGAGTTCAAGAGAAAGAGATAGAGGAAGAGGATAAAACTATGGTGGTGGTGCCTGGACGAATTCCGGTGAGATGGCACTCTGGTCTCCTTCTTCTCCAAAGCAAAACCAAGAGAAACTCTAAGGAAAAAATGAAGAGCAAAGAAAAGCTCTCTCTCACATGAGATGAGATGAGATCTCCCAAGCCTTTTGCATGCCTTAGTCTGATTGTATTTGTGTTTTTAAGGCTGAATGGGGTTATTTTCGGAGCCATATGGATCTTTCATGTTGATCCAAAGGCCAAAATCCGCTCAGAAACGCAACGTTGGAAAATGCTGATTTCGGGACCGCACGGCGCGCCCTTTTGTCTGCGCGACGCGCAGTCCATTTTTTCGGCTTCGCGCGGTCCGCGCGTATGACTCTGGAGGCGAAAACGGCGAAATTTTTTTCCGCGCGCCGCGCGCTTCCTACTCGCTGCACACCATATTTTAAACGGTCATAACTCCTAGCTCCGACGTCCGAGTTTTGCAAATAAAAATGTATTGGAAAGCTAAGAGAGAGCTCTATCCAGTTCTGAAAGTGGATCATCCAAAATCATCATTTAAAAACCCCAGATTCCTGCAGAAAAGGACGTCGTGCTCCTTGTTTCGCTCCAAGTTGTCCATATGTGTATGAATCTCCTTGAAATTGTTCGGAATCGTCACATGATACGCTAATAACCTCCTCAAGACTCAATTGACCTCTTAAACCTAAAAATCATTCATAAACATACCAAAACTATCAAAAACACTTGAGGAGTCGTTAGTTTTTAGTCTGGAAATAGGAGTTTTACGCGTAATAAACGCACCTATCGTGAATCAGGCGAGTTATCTTCTAAGAGATTCGTCATTCTCTTGCCTGATAGACCATAAGTACATTTTGATCTTCTTTTGGACCATAGATGTAGCGAAGCGTGTCAGTAACGCGTCCTTCATGTCTTCAAACGATTGGATGTCATCTCATTTTAAGCTTCTGAACCACTCAAAGCCGGATCCAGAGAGTGTGAGATAGAAAGCTTGACACATGGCCCCAAGGACCACACCTTGCATCGCCACCCAGGTCTCTAATGCTTGATGTTGTAGGTGGGATCCGCTTTCCCGTCGTAGGGCGCAAGGTTCGGGAGCTTAAAGTTTCCCGTATAGATCTCAGACAATATTTAGGCCGTAAAAGGCAAGGAGTTGTCCTCGATGACCCCATAAGCTCTGTGGCCGCCTATGCCATATTCTCGAAGGTCACAAACTTCATTTCGAAGTTTGTGAGTCATGGTGACAACATTGAGACCGGTGGTCGAAGTAAACACTTGCTAGAAAAGAGTCACTTGTCGCCTTTCGTTCGACCCTTGGTCCTTGTGGCGATTCCCATTAGTAGGAGTCACAGGAGCAGCGTTAGGGCGAGAACTCAGTCGTTCTCTCAAGTCTTCACCACGCGCGTTGCGTTGGGCGGTGATGCGATCCCTAAGCTCTTAGTTTGCGGCACGAAGGCGCGAGCTTCATCTGGGATGTCTAGCTCTTCGTGTAACCTGTAATGTCTTGCCTTTGATCAAGTTGACCATGGGTCGGGCGTCGAAAGTTTCCTTCTTGGGAAACTGTAGGTGCGTTCCTCATCTTAGGTGGAAGATTTGATGGACCGGTTTCATTTACGGTAGGGAATCATTTGTCCCAAGTGAGAGAAGTCTCGATGTCCTCGGAATCCTCAAGGCCCTCATAATCATTGTAGTTGTCACAACTCTCCTAATTGAGGATTTTAGGTTCTCCATTATAGATCCCCTTGATATGCATAGGTTATTTTGCAGCTAGTCGGCTGCGAAACCTTGCATTTTTCGCCTTTAGTTGGCAAATATTTTCCCCATCTCTCTGTTAGGAATTCTTGCCCACGAGAGATAATGAATACATTATAAATGATTACTAAATAGAATAATGGTTTACTTTATTAGCATCATATGATTAGTGGGTTGAGCTCTTAATATCAAAATCAATAACAACTATCATCCGTAGCCTCTGTATTAAACTGAGTCACGTGCTGGGCACCTGAGTTCAGACGGTGAACTAAAACATGGTCAATGACTGATACACGCATGGATAGTTGTATCTAAAGTAATATATGCGGAACACTAGTAAATGATGATCACGACGTGCGAGCATTCTGTACTTGTGATAAGAGCACGACCTGGACAGACTTTGGTTGTAGATGTGTCGTTTAAGTACCGTTACGACACACTAACCGAGGTCGCTATGATGGTCACAGTGAGACTTGATCTAAATCCTAAAGTGATCATGGATACTAGATCATGCTGGTGCGCTCTTTGACTCATTCGCTAAAAGGCTACTATCATGCCAATCACAGCTTATGCCTCGGGAGCTTCGGAGCATGATTCTAGTGGAAAGTGATTGACAAACATAGAATCCAGCCTTCCTGAAAGAAGGTCAATGTTCACTCACCTAAGGGTTGATTCCAGATTCAATAGATTGCCAAACACTTCCGAAGTCTGTATGTTCAGAAGAATCTTTCGCTGGGGAAGCAATAGTGCTTAGGGTATATAAGTATCAAGAAATGTATAACTGATTAATTGACCTTTCTCGATACAGGTTGAACATGGAGGATCTTGATCACGAATTGACTAGATTAGTAGACACTCGTCACGATGAGTAAATATAATTCTAGTATAAAGGAGAGTTCAGTCTTGGTGTACCTAGGTGGAGTCTGACCAACATTAGACAAATCGATGCGATAAAGAGAAATGACTTTTTTTTTCGTCTTTTCATCGGTTTTGTTAAGCTTCTATTACTAGGTCCATAGTCCCCGATTCGGCTTCGATAAGATGAATAAAGAACCTCTAATAATAATGTGTTTCATTATTACGGATTTCACAAAAAAAAAATTCCTTCATTGCTATATTGACAACATTAAATTCAGAAAACGGATATTTACTGAATTAATAAAGTATTTATAGTAGAATTGTGTATTTATTGTTTGATAAAGTAAATACTCAATTGATCCATTATTTATATATTGTTTGATCAAGTAAATAATTAATCAATTACTTATTTTTTTTATTGTTGGACCAAGTAAATAATTAATTACTTAGGTTTAAGCAATTGGTTTGGGATTTCAGCACAAGGAATTGCGTCACTCCCTCTTCGCCGTGTGTCAAAATTCGTCCATCATAATATTGGTACTTACCAATATTTTCTCTTTTAGTTGTTTAAATAAAGGAAATAGAAAATTACTTAAAATGAAATAAGATATTGTCTTTTATTTTCTCTCATGAATATTATGAGAGAATAATATTTAAAAGGAAATAAGATATTGTCTTTTATTCTCTCTCATGAATATTAGGAGAGAATAATATTTAAAAGAAAATGAGATATTTCATTTATTATTTCATGATTAAATATTCTCTATTTAAACAGAAAATAAAATCTCGTAGATATTGATCTGATGGCTAAGAGAGAAAATAAGATTCATGAAATGAGATCCAATGACTAAGCTTTGATTCAATAGTGTGAACACAATAAAAGAAAATAATATATTTTGGAAACTACCAAGAATATATCATTTGCACTACTAAAAAAAATGGTTCATAAGAAGAGAAAAATAAGTCTTTGGAAAAGCAAATTTTCGTCCACCTCTCTAGATGTGGCCGTCCCCCCTCTCTCCCTCTACCCCTTGGAATTACTCCATTCCGTTCTTAGAAAATAAGAGTGAGATCTTGAAACAACATTGTTTCTTGATCGAGTGAGATTAAAGAGTGTGATCTCATGCCGTCTTTCTTTATTCGTCCGGAAATTACACCTCGAAAGACTACGTGTCATCGAGAGGATTTCTAGAATCTGAAAACTTAAAGAAGAAGCTCAAGGTATTTGAAGACGGATTGTGAAAGCTTGAAGTTTCAGTTCGCGAGCCCAATCCATAAGTGTTCTTCGAACTTTATCCTTTGTTCTTATTGTTTGCATGACATGTTTAAATGCTTTCATTATTTAATTAATAAGTAAATCTAGATCTTGTTAGATAACCATAATATTAATTAGCTCTTGTTAGTGTAATTAATTTATTCCGCAACTTATATAGTTATCAAGGTGAGCACATCACTATACAAGTGTTTTAAGAACGATTGTTCGTGTCTCATACCCGCTTGGTTCACCAAACAAATGGTGTCGGAGCGATTGTTCGTGTCCGATACCAATTGTGATTAACGAGCGATTGTTCGTGTTCGATACCCTACGTGTTTTACGAACAAGTAGTATCTGAGCGATTGTTCGTGTTTGATACCTACTTACTTTTTCCGACACTCTCTTATTCGGGCGTCTCGATTATCTAGAGATGGAGACGGCGAGCAAGTCGAGCTCTCTTTAGGGATCGACTCTTCGTCACCATGTGCTCGGGAGCGCGAGAAATATTTTCAGCCTCCTGCTGCGTTATCGGGGTTTGTAACTCCCTCAGAACGTGCAGGTTGTTAATTGCTCATCTTTTCTTATGTATGAGAAAATAAAATTTTTAGAAGAAAAGAATGAGATGATTGGAAGAGATTTCGGGTTGTTTGAGTCGGGAAGTCCCCTTTGGCGCGCGCTACAACACTCATCACTAGTCTGATTACTATGCTTGACGTGAGGGACCAACATTCGTTAGGGAATAGTAGGATATGTGTGGCTCAATCAGTAGAAACTATGTGCGAAAGGTCCTCGGTAGCTTTCCAGAACTCTAGAATCGAGTAGGGAGTGTTTAGAATTGTGTACCTGAATCCCTTTGATGAGCAGGGTATTTATAGTGCTTAGGACGCCTGAAAAAGAGCCCTTGGACAGAGGCAAGGCGTGTGCGGCAAGCCTCAGAGCGCATGCATACGAGGGCTTCACGCCCGCTCCTAACAAAGGCCGGGGCGCCACGCCAAATGAGAGGCGCGCATTGGGAATTTCAAGGGGCGTGCACGAGGGATGTTTCTCTCCACGCCGTCGCAACAAGCTGAAGCCCCTACGCGCTACAAGCAGCCGCTTCGTGCGTGACTGTGATGCGCGTGAGCATGGGTTCGGCTTGGGCCCTTATTGGATGGGCATTTGGCTCTTTTTGGGCCTTCGATGAGTTTTTAGTAATACGGCATGTTGGGCTTCGGATTCGGAGTCCGATACAAGTTGCATTGAATTTAATGTTTCAGATTTTTTTAGAACGACCGACAAGAAGATTTAAATGATTTAACTAATTGCAAAACGATCCTAAAAGTTATTGTATTTTAATATTTATTATGTAATTATATTAATTTATTGCAAAAACATTTTATGTTACTCTAATTTGGTGTGAACATCGATCAAAAGTAGTCATAAAAAATGTTTGCCAAGTATATGTAAAGTTCTAAGTAGTATATGTTATTCTAATTTGGCGTCATTTGTATTTATTGGAGAGTCACATAATCATTTTAAATTTATAAAATATGTCAAAAAAATTAATAGTATGGTTGGATACAAATGATACAAGTTAAAACAGAAGCGAAAAGATAGATGTTACTTCCAGCCATTGCAAAAAGAAAAAACACACTCAAGTTGTCGAAAGCTAGCTTAAGACGAGTGTTTCGGTTTTCTACGCCTTGGCTCACTCAAACTCGATAGTGCTATGTTTCTGAATAGAGAAGAAGGCTTAGTAACCCAAAATATTGAAGGCGTTCAGTTTATAAGAATTTTTTCCATCACAAAATACCTAAAATCATGGATTTAGACGGGTGTGAATGAAATGTTGATTCACTCAAATTTTCGTGGATTAATAGCAGGAAATATGGACCATATATAGATGTATTTCCTGCGATTTTCTCTATCAAACATCAAAAGATTGACTTATGCAGAACAGAACACTTATTGCTCGAAAATAGAGGCAAAAAAATGAAAGAAATCAACACAAGAAATTACATTTATGGAGTTTTGGGTTGAAAATGGACTAACTTGAGGTATTAATGAGAAAGAGAAGAGAAAAACATGAAAAGTGGGTGACAGGGCTGTGCACGATCTGGTCCGGTCCAAAACTGGTCAAAAAAGCGGATCGGACCGTTTCAAATGGTTTAGAAATTATGTAACCAGACGAACCAAAAAAATAAAAATCGAGACTAGATCAGACTGGTCTGAAAGGTCCGGTCCGGTTCCGATTTTAACCATTTTCAAACGGTCTAATTTGGTTTTTACAAATCAGACTATTTCATATCGTTCATACTGGACCGTTTCAGACAGTTCTGAACCGTTTCAGATAGTTCTGAACCGTTACAGACCATTTTAACCATTTAAAACCATTTACATATTTGTTTTTTTTTTCATTACATTTTCATTTAAATAACAGTTCAATACAAAGATGTCAAAAAATGTAGATTTGACATACCATCCAAAAAAAATCAAATTAAACAACCATTACTCTAATGATGGCCAAAAAGACTCATAATAATAAATAAAAATTAAATGTGGAAAGTTCTCTAAAATCAGTTCAACTCATCATCTTCATTGCCATTCTCATCAATGGTGTTTGAAGCTAACCCCTCGCTAGTTGAATTTGGTTGGGACGCTGTTTCCATATCTACAGAAAAAGAGTTAGTTATAAGAAAGTTTTGCACAACAAAATAATTTTTTTCTACATTATTTTTTTTTCAAGAAAAGAAAATCATGCGCATAGCTGTAGGATATATCTTTAAGTCTAGCTCACATGTGATTATATTAATATGTGTAATATATGTTACAAAATATGTTGGATCAAGCCTAACAAAATCACATAGCCAAATTCAAATAAAAGGATGTCCTTTGTGTATTGCTAGACTGTGAATTTGTTTTTAACTTTTTTTTCTCTCTCACATTTAGGAGACAATTTTTTTTGTTTATATTGGTCTGCAAAGGAAAAATATATGTAGTAATATAAATTGGAAAAGATTACCACTTCCATGCTTTTAATCACTAACAAATGTCTAATCACCAACGTAGAGTAGTTCAAAAACCAACAAATTATATTACTAATCTAGAGTTTTATTTTGTGCAAATTTAAATTACCTATATGAAATTATTGAGAACTCAAGAAAGCTCTGTACCCGTATATCACAATCCAAGGAAACTCTGTGATTTTTTATGCTCCTTGCCAAAAAAAAAATTATGTCTAAGAAAAGACGGTAACAATCTCAACTAACGGTTGTCCGTTATGGTGGCTTGAACTTTGGTTGCAGCTTGAAACAAAAACTCTTGAACGCCAAATTCTCGACATGCCTAAACGGAAGCTCCCCACAAATTACATGTTAGGCACAAGCTTGTCTGCAAACTTTAGGATCAAAGCTCACGTTGACCAACTTCCCATCTTCAGCTCCATCCAATTTTTCAAAGGCTAGAGTCTTTTCCTTATAATATCATTATTTGGGTTCTTCGCGCACTTTCCTAGATGTGTTCGCAAAGTGATAGTGCCATTCTTGCTTTTATCACATTGCAATCCTCTTCGCAATGTTTACATTCGACTATGTCAGTCCCTTCTTTTGGTATAAAGTTGTAAAATATAAACTTTTGAATCACTCGACTTGTAAATTCAAGTTAATAAACGAGCTTTCGTTGTTACAACTAAATTCTTGAGTGAATTATGGTCCAATAAGTTTATCGAATTAATTTAAAATATGTTAAGGTAATTAGAAATCTCGGAATAAGTAAAGGATTTATCGAGATTGTCTCGAATAATAAATTATTTTCCAAGGAGATATTCCGAAAATTAATTTAATAAATAAATTCTCAAGAACGAGTATTATTTATGAGAAACCTTAATTATATTTGAATTAATCGAGTAGGAACGAGAAAATTCTTGGTTCGAATCATATAATTATAACTTGTTCGGTTATAGATTTAATTAAATAATTATGTGATTAAGGACTTAGTTGTAACAATTTTTCAGGACCTATTTGTCATAAATTTTGTGAGTGGGGTCTCTTTGAGTCGGTGAAGAGAAAAGAGGTGTTTAATGAATAAATATTAGATTTTTGTTTCATATATAAGCCATCTCTTTTTCTCTCTCCTCACCCTTCTTCTTCAACCTTCTTCTTCTTCCGCGAGACTTACCTGCAGAAGAACACGAGAAAAGAAAAAAAAAAACAAAACAAACGAACAAAAGCAAACCCCATCTTCATCTTCTCTCATCTTCTTCTTCTTCTTCGCCATTAACCTGCACGACCTCGACATCCACAACATCACCTCCTCGCGCGACCTCAAGCCTTCATCTCGCGCGCACGCTCCAACCGAGAAGAAGAGAACCACCTTGAGCACGCCAAGAACGCTGGACCGAAGGAAATCGCCAGGAAAAAGAAGAGAGAGCACCGGAGAAGATTAATTTCACGAAATTAAGGTGATAATTTGTTTTCCCCCAAATTTGAATCTGATTAGGTTCTTATGTTTGAAGTTGGGTCTTTTGGAGTCTGACTTTGATTTCTAAAATTGAAGTTTGTTTGGAATGAATTTGTACTCGAATTGTGTTGACTTATGCTGGGTATTGTGGATTGAAATTGATTTCTTAATTTTGTTCTTGATTTGGCCGAAAATTGAAGAAATTTGGGTTTTTAATTTATGTTGTGTTCGTCTTGAAGTTATCTCAGATTGTGGTTGATAATTTGTGTTGGACGAGTTTTATTGGGCTCGGGTTCGTTTTATGATGATTCAGGATTTTTCTGAGATTCTCTCTCGTTGTTTGGTTTGGCCGAGACTGTTTCGTTGTGTATGTTTGGTTGATAATTGAATTGTATTGTTTATTTTGAATCTGGCTTGTGAATAGATTCTTGTGGTTGGTTCCTGTTTAGCTGACCGCGTGTTTAGTTTGGCTGAATGTCATATGTCCCGTGGTTTTCATGAAAACTCGGTCAAACTGTGAGGCTTAAGTCGAATATGAGAATACGAATTGTTTTGTGAGTATGTGTGTCGCTTTGCTAGGTTCTGTTTTGTTTCAGTGATCGTTGAGTTGGTTCTTGTCTGGTTATTTGAGATTCCGGGTAAGTGCGGAGACCTAAGTCAACTACTTACCAAGGGAATAATCCTGTTTACGTGCATTTTATGTGATAGTAAGCAAGAGTAGGTGAAAGCCTTAAAAACGAATAAACTCAAAGATTAAGGCTTCGGCCACTTTTTTTGAAAACTTAGTTCGAGTTCTCTCGATAAGTTCAAACATAGATTTGTTGAAACTCAGCCTTTGCTACGTGATATAATTGTCCCCTAAATTATGCGCTTAACCCGTTAGAACGGGGGAGACGAGATTATTAATCGACTCTCGGATTCGAATCGAGAGTAGAAGTACCGGGAGTCACATCCCGAGTCTTCAACTTAAAACACTAACGAGCATAAAAAGGAACTGTTGTCGGTGGTACTATGAGTAGCATAGGTGTATACTCTGAGTGCTGCAGAGTACCCAAATCATAAGGAACTGTTGTCGGTGGTACTATGAGTCATTGACATGTATCGAGAACGATGTCGGTCCGACCATGGCGCTAAGTACTCAGGCGGAGGCCCACCGAGTGCCCCCATTCCGCGATAGGACTACTTCGCGTAACGCGAGCTCATTACCGGTTGGAAACTCCAGCGGAGGCCCACCGAGTGCCCCCGTGTCGCAATGGGACCGCTTCGTGTAATGTGAGCTCATTGACGACCGGAAACTCAAGCGGAGCCCCTCGAGCACCCCGTGCTGCAATAGGACTGCATCGCGTAACGCGAGCTCATTGCCGCAAGAGCCCAGGACGCGCCTACATCACGATGAAGATGGTACCACTAGTGGATCCCAGACAATCGATAAAATTATCAGGCCGTCGGACGACTGCTGCTCGAAGTCTAAGGCTAGTCTCTTGTCGTTCCGAAGGTTATAGCGGGGGATGAGTGTAACCTTGCGGACGGCAAATACTATTTAGTGTGTGCACACAATAGTCATGTATGTAGAATAGTTAGATTTGCATCCTACATTCTTATGTGCTTGTTTGCACGTCACATGGCATTAGTTTGCTTTTTTTTTTTCCTAAGTTAGACTCCCACTTGCTGAGTCAATCGACTTATAGTTTTATGACCATTGGTAATGTAGAGAAGGGCAAGGTGGGGATGTGAATGAAAAAAAATGAAGACCGAGACCGGACGTGTATCTCTCGACCTATGGGCTAATAGGATTTCACCCGGGATCAAAATTATGATATAATAGTATCTTGTCGAATTCTTTTCTAATCTACGCTCCTAAATTATCCCATGTATATATACTTAAAGCTAGGAGCTTGTGTGTATCTATATAATATAATAAGTCACAATGAAGTAGTTACTATTCATAATCTTTTTAGCCAATTGAAATTTGACACCTCATTATCTTATTTTATCTTATTTTAGAACGTATTATTTGATTAAAATGAACCTATTATTTGATAGCATTCATTGTACGTTAATAATAAATTATGGAAGATAAATTGGACGTTTAGTATACGTTTTTTTTTTTTTTCCAAATACTTCCGGAATAGGTTCCTTCCCGATCGTCACAACTCACAAACCAATTTATCCCTTAAAAAACTTATTCATCTACGCTCTCGCCCGCCTACGCCAAGCCACTTCCGTACCCGTAGCCGACCTCAGCACCGTCCTTGTCGCCGACGAAGAAGGGAGTGGGAAAATTTGAAGCTTAATCTTTTCAAAATTTGATTTATTCTGACTTAGGGTTTGCTCAATTTATCTTTCAATGTTTGCTTTGATTTGAAGTGTTGGTTTCGTTTTAGAGAGATTGTCTCAGTATGATGATTTGAAAAAATTTGATTTATTATGACTTAGGGTTTGCTCAATTTATTCCTAGCATTGGTTTTTATTATCTTCCAATGTTTGCTCTGATTTGGAGTGTTGGTTTCGTTTTAGAGAGATTGTCTCAGTATGATGATTAGATTTCATCTATGCTTTGTGCGATGTCTCAGGTCAGAAGTTCAGTTCCTCCGTTGCTTCTCCGCCGGCCTGAATCGACCACGTCCTGGTGCTGGAAAAGGTAAGCCCCTGTTTTTTATTCCTATTTGTTTCAGATTCATTCAATTCTGCCCCTGGTTTTCAAAATTTATGTCCAGAATCGACAGGCCGTATCATAATAATATCTCGGTTCCTCCGTCGCTTCTCTGCCGGCCTGAATCGACCACGTCCCGGTTGCTTCTCTTCATCAGTGGTCTTCCGTTGCTTGAGGTCTAATTTCTCTTCCTGAATTATTTTGTTATTATTTTTTTACCCAAAAGAGATGGGTTGCAGAGGCGAGGGCGACTGAGACTGAGAGGAAGGCGCCGCCCGATGAAGGAAACTGCACAGCCTTGAAATCTTAGGTTGTGTGGCCACGTACATGTCAGCCACGTGTTAGATACCACATATTGAAGCTTAGTCATACACAATTCACCGTCTATAGGAAGGAAGAAAATCGAAGATCACAATAAATTTACTGCTTTTTTTTTTTTTGTGAGTTCCCAGATTTAGGTTCTTGTATGATGAATAGAAGCGGTCCAGTTCGGTTTGGACTGCGGACTGAAAATTATAAACCGGACTCGATCGTTTTCAAACTGGTTAAAAAATTGGAGACGACCGTTTAAGTGAAAACCGTTTAAAACCGGACCGGAGGTTTAGAAATCATCGGTTTGGTCCGGTTCATGGTTTAAACGATTTTCCGCACAGTTCTAGGTAGTACGCATGAAGAAAAAAAAAGATATATTATTTTAAAATATGTTATTGAGACATATCAAATCATGAAACGTTTTTTTCTCCATAAACTCGGAGGTTTTTTAGGGTATGTATAAAAAAAATTGTTTTCACAAGTTATTTAAGGTGATAAATATATTTTAAATTCAACAAGTATTGGATTTCAATAAACGTTATTTAAAATTTTAATCAAAATACAACAAAATCAATAATCGAGACTATTTTGTCTGTGTTATGAAAACCAAAGGAATAACTTAAATCGAAAACTCTTTAAACACTTATAAGGTAGGAATTTTAGAAGAGAGAATAGAGAAGTATGGAGAGTAAATTGTAGAGAGAAAATGAAAGAGTGAATTGTAGAAATTGGGATGGATTTTCCCTTCATCATACTCATGTATTTATAGTGAAAATTTGTGTACATTAGTTAATAAGTTATGTGTAGGGTAATTAATTATTTACCCATATATTTGACTTATGAGCATACAAATTATTTACAACACTCCCCCTTTGGGATGCTCATTGTCATATTTAAGTGTTCATGCTGCCTCGTTAAACACCTTACTAGGAAAAACCCAGTGGGATAAAAACCTCAGTAAGGAAAAAAAAAAGTACAGCTATGCAAAGCTCCCCCTGATGCAGACGTAGGTGCATCCTGTCTATAAATCTTGCAATTTACGCATTCCAATGTCATGAACATGTTTTCTGAAATTTGAAGTGGGGAGCGTCTTTGTAAGAAGATCAGATGAGTTATCACAAGAGCGAATATAGTGGATGCTGATAACATTGTTCTTCTCTTGCTCATGAGTGAACGAAAAGAACTTCGGAGGGATGTGTTTTGTTCTATCACTCTTGATGAATCATTCCTTCATTTGAGCAACACATGCGGCATTATCTTCATAAAGTGTGATGGGGTCCTCGATTGTTGGAAGACCACTGGTGGCTCTGATATGTTACGTCATTGATCTCAGCCATTCACATTAACGACTTGCTTCATGTAGTGCTATAATCTCCGCATGATTTGATGATGTAGCAACGAGCATTTGCTTTTGAGAACGCCAAGAAATCGCAGTCCCTCCATACGTAAACACATATCCAGTTTGAGATCTCCCTTTCTCTGGATCTGATAAGTAACTTGCATCTGCATAACCAATCAAAACTGGTTTTGTCTTGTTAGGATAAAATAATCCTAAATCAATCGTTCCTTGAAGATAAAGAAGCACATGTTTGACCCCATTCCAGTGTCTCTTTGTAGGAGCTGAGCTGAATCTTGCTAATAGATTAACTGCAAAAGCTATATCTGGTCGAGTGCAATTTGCAAGGTACATAAGGGCTCCAATCGCACTGAAATATGGTACTTCAGGACCAAGAATCTGTTCAGATTCCTCACATGGATGAAATGGGTCTTTTACCACATCTAGGGATCTGACAACCATTGGATTACTTAAAGGATTTGACTTATCCATATGGAAGCGTTTTATCACCCTTTTTTGTGTAATTTGACTAATGCACAAATATTCCATTTTTCACGTTCTCAATCTGTAAGCCAAGACAATATTTTATCTTCCCAAGATATTTCATTTCAAATTCTTTCTTTAAGTAAGAGATTACTTCTTTGATCTCTTCATCAGTCTCAATGATGTTTAAATCATCAACATAAATAGCGATGTTCACACACCCGAATGTTGTTTTCTTAATGAATACGCAGGGACAAAGTTATTGACATAACCCTTTTGTATTAAATATCCACTTAAGCGATTAAACCACATTCGTCCGGATTGCTTTAACCCATATAAAGATCTTTGTAATTTGATGAAATATTTTTCTCTATGCTTTGAACTAGATGCTACAGGCATCTTGAATCCTTCAGTGATCTTCATATATATTTGAGTATCTAGCGATCCGTATAAATAAGCTGTGACAACATCCATGAGATGCATATTTAGTTTCTCATGCACTGCTAGGCTGATTAAGTATCTGAATGTAATTCCATCCATTACATGGGAATATGTTTCTTCAAAATAAACTCCGAGCCTTTGAGAAAAACCTTGGGCAACAAGTCGAGCTTTGTATCTCACAATCTCGTTTTTCTCATTTCTCTTTCGCACAAATACCCATTTGTATCCAACAGGTCTCACATCTACATGTGTGAGTACTATAGCACTACTACAAATACAGTCTTTCGGTGCGGATGACTTTTGGGTGCGACTTTTCGCACCTAAAAGTCGCACCAAAAAAGACTTTCGGGTGCGAAAAGTCGCATCCAAAAGACATTGAAGCAACTAAAAAATTTCGCTGATTTTTTTTAATTTGGGTGCGAAAAGTCGCACCCAAAAGTCAAAAACAATTTGAGCGGCATGATTTTTCCCCCACTTTTTTCTACGTGAGATTCCCACTTTTTAATTTATGTTCATTATCTTTGGGTGCGACTTTGTCGCACCCAAAAGTCTAATTCAGATCTTTGGGTGCGACTTTTCGCACCCAAAAGTCCAATTCAGATCTTTGGGTGCGACTTTGTCGCACCTAATGACACTTTTGGGTGCGACAAAGTCGCAGCTAAATTCTAGGTATTTCTATAAAAAGTGGATCTTCATTCTAGGTATTCAGATCTTCATTTCTCTCCGCCTCTCTCACTTTTTCCCTCTGCAGAATCTTCAATCTTCGACCTCCACAGCCCAAGTTTCTTCACGAACTCCACAACCACATTGGAGCTTGCACAACGCCTTCCACCGGCAAAGTCCAGAAGTTTCCTCGGTCGGAGAGAGCCTCGGCGCGCGACGCTGACGAACGAGGCGTCGTCGAAGGCGGTGCCGGAGTAGATCTCGTCGCTCACGAGGTGGACTTCCCGGTCGGACGCGAAGTCGATTAGGAGGTCGATCTCTTCGCGGTCTAGGGTTGTCCCGAGCGGGTTCGAAGGGTTCGTCACCAACACGCCTCTCACTCGAAGACCTTGCGACTCGGCGCTCTCGTAGGCTTGCTCAAGAGCCGACGAAGTTATTCGGAACCCGTTGCTGCTCGAGCACTGGATCGGGACGATTTCAACCCCGGTCCTCCACCAGCAAGCTCAGACCCCACCGCTTCACTAGAACGACCCAGAGAACGAGAGCCAGGCCTCTCAGTAATATTATCTTGGTTGTAATTTCATACCTTGTTGATCTGTTATTGATAGAGTATTGAGAGTCAAGATTCTTATTTGACAAGTATTTGGTTCCAAGTATTGATTTGAGGTCGCGAGTTTTTTTTTCTTCCTTGTTCGGTATTCTGTCTACATTTACATTACCTTTGTTTATGCAAATCTGAAAGTTTCTGGAGCAAAAGGTTGGTTGCTTCATTTGCCTACAAGAAAATCTAGTGTACTGATAATATTGAGGAACAAACAATCAGGCTATAATTTTTTGTTTCGGCACGAATTCTTGAGGCTTCAAGACTCCGGACAGCTACAGAACCAGGGCCTAATTGTCGCCATTTTTTTTTGGTGACTATTTGGGTGCGATTTTGGGTGCGAAAATTCGCACCTAAATGTCGCACCTAAGACTTTTAGGTGCGGACTTTCGGGTGCGGAAAAGTCGCACCTAAAGTCGCACCCAAAGGTATCATTGGGTGCGAAAATTGACTTTCGGGTGCGAAAAAAGTCGCACATGTTGCTATTTTTTGTACTAGTGTAGGTCCAAAGACATTGCGCTTGTTAAGCGAGTCAAGTTCAGTTTGAATTGCATTTTCCATTTACCCCAATCGTGTCTATTTTTATATTCAGTAACAGACCTTGGTTCGGGATCTCCATCATTTTCATCCATGACATCACATGCCAGACTATATGAGAATGCATCATTGATTTCATCATTTCGGTTCCATTGTATACCTGTATTGGCATAATTAATCGAAATTTCTTGGTTTTCCTCGTTTTGTATTTCTGGAATACATTCCTCCATTTTGGGGTCATTTTTTCTCTCTGCTCCTTTTCTTTTCCGAAGATTTTATCTTTGGAACCGAATGGTCTTCCACGCTTCAGGCGTGTTGTGACTTCATGAGTGACTTTATTTTCAAATTGTCCTTTTGGGACATCAATTTGCGTAGGAGCATTTGCAGCTGGAATGTACGATTTAGTCACTCTCTTAGTGTCTGTAAACGCATCAGGAAGCTGATTTGCAATACCTTGCAAATGTACAATCCTTTCCACTTTTCCTTCACAGTCTTTTGTGTAAGGGTCAAGATCCAATAATGTTGGTACAAACCAAGTAATTTCCCTTTCCAGTTGGTTTCTTTCTCCCCCTAATACTGTGAAATTTTCTTCATCAAAATGACAATCAGCAAAACGTGCTGTAAAAACATCACCAGTTTGAGGTTCTAGATACCTAACAATAGATGGACTTTCATATCCCACATAAATTCCAAGCCTTCTTTGAGGTCTCATCTTTGTTCTTTGAGGTGGTGTTATAGGCACATAAATAGCACATCCAAAATTCTCAGATGAGATATATTTGGTACTTGGTCAAATGCAAGTTGCAGAGGGGAGTATTTATGATATGCACTTGGTCGGATGCGAATTAATGCAGCAGCATGCAATATTGCATGACCCCATATTGAAGCAGGGAGCTTTGTTCTCATTATCAATGGTCTAGCAATAAACTGGAGGCGTTTGATTAGCGATTTAGCTAGACCATTTTGTGTATGTACATAAGCAACAGGATGCTCAACGTCAATCCCAATTGACATACAATAATCATCGAATGTTTGGGATGTAAATTTACCGGCATTATCGAGCCTGATTTTCTTAATTGTATGAGCATGAAATTGAGCTCGTAATTGGATTATTTGAGCAAGTAATTTCGCAAATGCCATACTGCGAGTTGATAACAGACAAACATGCGACCATTTTGCTAGAGGCATCTATCAGTACCACGAAGTATCGAAATGGACGAGATGGTGGGTGAATAGGCCCACATATGTCACCTTGAATACGTTCAAGGAACGTAGGTGATTTTTGTTTCAACTTTTCTCGGTGAAGGCCTTATGTTAAGCTTTCCGAGAGAACAAGCTTTACATGGGAAAGTATTACTTTGAGGGATCTTCTGGCCCTTCAACGGATGCCCATGTGTATTTTCAATAATTCTTCGCATCATAATAAAACCAGGATGACCCAAACGATTATGCCATGTCGTTAAAATTGAAGACTCAATGACTACCGAATTTGATTCTATCGCATTTATATACGTGTAGTGCAATCCAGTAGGGAGCATAGGTAGTTTTTTAAAAATTTGTCTCTTTCCAAATTTGGATGTCGTAAGGTACATATATTTCATGGTACCTTCAATTATAGATTGAGTATTAAATCCATGAGAATATATATCATTAAAACTCAACAAGTTTCGTTTGGATTGTAAGGACGAGCTTTTGCATCACTCGTATTTGGAGATTTGGAATTTATTAACGAGTTTCCGTTGTTACAACTAAATTCCCGAGTGAATTATACTTCAATGGATTTATCGAATTAATTTTAAATATGTTAAGGTTATGAGAAATCTCGGAATAAATAAAGGAATTATCGAATTTATCTCGATTAATAAATTAATTCCGAGGAGACATTCCGGAAATTAATTTAAGAAATAAATTCTCAAGAACGAGAATTAATTCCGAGGAACCTTAAATATATTTTAATTAATCGAGAACGAACGAGAAAATTCTCGGTTCGAAACATATAATTATAATCCATTCGGTTATGGATTTAATTAAATAATTATATGAAAGGACGTGGTTTTAACAATTTTTAAGGGACCCATTTGAATGAAAACAAGGAAAATAGGTTGGTTAGTAATTAATGGGATAAGGATGAGCATTGCCATGTCATCAATCAAAGATTTGGATAATATCAAGTGATGTTTATCACTTAGCCGAATAAAATCAAACCCACCAGCCCAAGGAAGAGAAAAGACACGGGAAAAAAAAAAAGAAAGAAGAAGGAGAAGAGAACCCGAGCGAGAGAGAGAGCCGAGAGAAGGGAGAGCAAGAGAGAGAGCCGAGAGAAGGGAGAGCAAGAGAGAGAGAGCGGTCGAGCGAGCGAGAGAGAGAAAGAGATTGAGGGAGTGAGCTCGCGGAGGAGGAGATCGGCCGACAGCAAGTCACCGAGGCCGAGACTCGCCACAGGACGCATGCGCGGCCGAGAAGGAACCAGCGCCGCCGCGAGCAAGCCGAGGACGCCGGAGCAGAGAAACTCGCCGGAGAAGAAGGAGAAGGTAAGCTCGATTTTGAACTTATCTTCCTCTATGGTTCGGATTTGAGGAAAATCATAGAGTTAGGGTTTGGAGATTTGGGGCTTTTGTGGAAATTAGCTTGAATCTCTTGTGTTATGCCCGATTATTCTTGGTTGAGTGTTGGATTGAAGGATAATTGCTTGATTTCGGGATTTATGAGATTGTTTGTCTTGGATTTCTTTGGATGAGTTTGGATTTGGAATTGTTTCAGCCGTGTGTTTGAGATTGGTGTGGGTTGTTATTGATTTTTGTGACATGATTCCTTGGTTGATATGGCCGTGATATTGAAATCAAGAATCTGAGAAGGTTGGGTTTGAATTTTTTTGTTGGCCGTGTGCGTGTAAGGCTGTTTTGATATTGTTGTTTGGATTCGTTAATTTGGCCGGTAAGCTTTATTTTGTGTGCGAGTTGTTGTCGAGAGTTAGGCTCGGTTTTAAGTGGGCTGAACAGGGCTCGGGGCAGCAGCTCTAGATGGCGAGGCGGCGCGGACTTGGAAGGTTCGGGCCTCGGCCCGGGGACTTGAGACGTCTCCGATTAGTTAAGGCGAGTCAGGGTTTGTCCCGAGTCTCGACTCGTGCTAGTTACGAATCTTTAATTAATATGTTATTATGTTTATGGTAAAGTTCGTTTCAATATAATTAGTAAAGAAAAATAAATTATTATGTTATCGTTATAAACTCGTTGATTATTTAAGTAACTACTTAATATCCTTATTTAAGATATGTACTAAAAATCGAGTTCGACTATAAGCTCGACTCTTTTAATTTTGAAAATGAATAACAACGAGAAATATTTTATTTACGTAAGAAAATAGAAATAAAAGAAAGGTTTGACTACGAATCGAGGGTTCGGTTATTTCATAAACATTTTATTAAATCGAACCCAAAATTATTTGCAATATGGTTAGACATTTAAAATAAACGACTTGGTTTATTTTAAATGAAAGGTTTTTACGTTATGTATTTCATTTCTCAAATGGTTATAACTTGTCAATAAAAGAGACAAGTCAAAGATATTTTCTAGAACATATTTGAAAAGTATCGTTTTGAGTTATTTTCATATAACTTACATATGCTATAGATTGTTAGTAATAACTTCTATATACGTTCTTTTCTCTTAGTTTCGACCCTCGGGAACCTATTCTAAGCAGTGGGCTTTACCCAGTCAGAAGAATAGGTGGTCGAATAGTGTAGAACGTTCCTTAGCTTAGATTAGAAAAGCGATGTCAATGCCTTATTCTTAGGCGTCGATTCTTTTTTGTATCTCTGTTTTGTCTTCGTGTATTCTCTGTTTCTCGTGTTTGAGACACTCTGAGTAGCGTGAATAGGAGGACGTTTTGAATACGTTCCTTGTGAGCTTTCTTTCCAGTAGAAGTATGTACGTTAGTGTATCGAGGGATGAGATACTAAGTACGCTCGACGTTCGATCTTTCTCTTCCATAGATAAGTCCAGATTGCTATAAGGATTAGCAACGAGCAGAAAGCTTACGTGGACTGGGTTACGTGAAGTTAAGAAGAACCCTTTTGTTTGGAAGAGAAGATTTCAGGATTCTTGAGAATCGTTATCCAGGTAAGTGGATTTTAGGCACCTACAATATCAAGAAATATTATATATATATCTATATATATACATATATTGTACGTGCATTATTTATTTTTATGTGCTTCTAGTAAGCAAGATTAAGATAAGTCACTATCAAGATTAAGGGCTTTAAGCCACTAACGAATTGGAAAACGGAATTAGTCCGGCTAACAAAAATGGCTAGAGGTAACTAGGGACCCGAGCCTTTGTTATGTGTTTAGTTAGTTCCCCCTAAGAGATCCAGTCCTAGTAAACTGGGTTATGAGAGACTGTTATTAAGACTCGTATTCAAAAGCGAGGATATTATGATAGGATCTTTGGGAGTCACATCCTGAGATCTTATAAGTCACGAATTAATAAGCGAAAAGAATATATGTAAGATCGGGATTGAACCCGAACTAAACAGTCTCTCATGTTAGGTTAATTAAAGAGAAAACATGGAATGGTACCGCCTCCGACATATACCCCATAGACGGGGATTAGGCAGGAGATTGTGCACCCTCCTGTCTGGCGCCAATAAGACATGTGTCGTGCGGATATCATTAAGGGATCCCGAGCAGGAAATGTATTGTATGATGGGAATTGCCGGGACCTAAGCTGGCATATTCTCAAGTAAGAGGAGTTACCGGGACCTAAGCTGGTAATTCCATAGATTATGATGAAAGTATGTTATGATGTGAATCACCGGGACCTAAGCTGGTGAATTCTTAAGTAAGGGGAATATCTCGGGACCTAAGCTGAGTTATTCCTAAGTAAGATGAATCTATCGGGACCTAAGCCGATTGATTCTTAAGAAAGGTGAATCTATCGGGACCTAAGCCGATTGATTCTTAAGTAAGGTGGATTTATCGGGACCTAAGCCGATACTTCCGCAAGTTATGATAAGATATGAACTGCATGTTATGTATTGGTTATGTGTTATGTGCACGATGCATTAGTTATATAGATATCCGCTTACTGAGTCTTTCGACTCACAGTTATTATCTTGATATTGTAGATAAAGGCAAAGCTAAAGAAGATTAAGCAGAGCATCAGCAAAAGCCGGTAAGTAAGTAGGCGTGTGTATGTACGGCTGCCGACCTGTGGCTAAGTCAAGGGCGAATAAGTCTGTTTTGTTTTTAAAAGACGAGTCTTTTGTTTGTGAAGTTTTAAATAGTATGTTTTAAGAAAAACGAAAAATTCGCCCATATTTTTGAGACGTTTAAGTAAATATTTTAAAAGTTTTTCTAGAAAATGTTTTCCGGAAGCGCTTCCACCAAAGTTTTTATGAATTTTATTTATGTCAAGTAAGATACGCAGATCTCTGCCGCGGCTCGCGGGTCGTGACATGGATCTCGGTGAAAATAAGGCATTATTTATAGTGAATTATGTTCCATTCGGCATTGTGAAATTTGCCTTACCAATACCTTCAATTAGATCTACATGATCTGATATTGTATACACAAAAGTTTTCGTTGGCTTTATCATTGAGAAAAATATTTTATCATTCAAAATAGTATGCATTGTTCCACTATCCGATATGCAAATTTCTCCAGTACCAACCATTTGGTTCGCCTCACAATTAGCTTTTTCCATATGATAACTTCAAATTAAAACAAAATAAAGTTAATGGGAAAGACATTCTTATATTATATAATACTAATTTGTTACATAGTCTTGAGAAAATAAGAATATATATATATATATATATATATATATATATATATATATATATTACACATTTGATACATATTTAAATAGTCAGGTAAAACATTGGACCAATTTGTTTCATTCCCTGAAAAACATACATGTATCATTAATCTATATCACCGAAATTTTCTGCGAAAGCAGCAGAACCAACAACAGTGTGCGCAAGATCACCATCGAAGTCGGAAGCATCAAGACGAGTGGAGTCATCTAAATGTTCTTGGTCAATAAAGTTGACCTCTATTTCTTTCCCCTTCAAGGATGTTTTATATAGATTGCACAAATGCTGAGTAACATGAAAAAGTCTAGACCAGTGCCCTTTTGTGCCACATCTATGATAAACATCTTCACTACCCTCGGAAGAACTTGGGTATTTTCCCTTTTGGTGGGGATAATCGTGATTCTTTTCATCTTGCTGCTTCTTATGATAATCTTTCGTGGTATTGTAAGGATGGTTATGATTATAGCCACGGCCTCGTCCGTATCCACGTCCGCGACCACGAACACGACCACGACCATGACCTCGACCTCGTCCTTGTCCTGAAATATAGTTCTGTTGTTCAGGTTCTTCGGAGTTAACATCGTTTACTTCAGGTAACGCTTTTGAACCTGTCGGACAAGATTGGTGATTCTTTATCAGCAATTCATTATTCTTCTCTACGATTAGAAGACAAGTGATTAGTTCAGAATATTTTGTAAATCCTCGAACACGATATTGTTGTTGCAAGGTTACGTTCGATGCATGAAAAGTGGTGAACTTCTTTTCCAACATGTCATGATCGGTCATTTGGTCTCCACAAAATCTCAGATGAGATACTATTCAAAACATCGCAGAGTTATATTCGCTGACTTTTTTAAAATCTTGGAATCGTAAAGCGTTCCATTGATCACGGTATACTGGAAGCATGATCTCTTTTTGGTGAAAATACCTGTCCCTCAACTCCTTCCAGAGTAAACTTGGATCTCTGGTGGTGAGGTATTCACTTTTAAGTCCCTCGTCAAGATGTCGACGAAGAAAAATTAAAGATTTTACCTTGTCTATATTTGATGAAGCATTTTCCTCAGAAAGTGTTTCCAGTAAACCCAAAGATTCCAGATGCATCTCTACGTCCACCTTCCAGGGCATGCAGTTTTGGCCTGTGATGTCTAGAGGACTGAAATCGAGCTTAACGAGATTTTCCATGATGATAACTATTATGAAATATAAAATTTCTTAGATTAATGATTAAGGATATATAAGTCTACGACAATGGTAAGGAATAAAAAGTAATACATGAATCCAAACATTACCACAACGAAATAAAATTCATCCGGTGAAATTTCTATGTTAAAAATATAAACATTAAACATAACAATAAATATGGCAATAAAGACTAGAATTAACCGAGACATTTTGAGTTTGAACCGAAAAAATAGTAGGAGATGAGAAAAATATGTATGAGGTAGAAGAAAATTTGAGAGTTTTGTGTGGTTAAAAATGAGTTGAATAGATATGTATTTATAAGGTAAAATATAGCCGTTTATAGCCGTTATATTACCGTTGGGTATTTATTAATTTTGTGGCAAAAATAATTGTATTTAAGTATAACAATGTGTAATAAACAATATGTAGATGTACGAGTATTGAAATGACATAGCTAATCAAAGTAAAATATTAAGTAGAGCAGTTAAAATAAATTTGCAATTAATATCATTTTTCTATAAGGTGGCAGAGCCTCATGTATATAGAAAATTGATATTAATTACAAGTAAGATGTAGTTCACATCACTTTACTATAATGAGACAGAGCCTTCCATGTATATAGTACTATGATGTTATACATTAACGAAGTTAAAATATTGTAAATCACATCATATTACCATTAGGTGGCAGAGCTTCCTGTGTATAGTAATCCGGTGTTATATAATAAATAATAGTTATACGAGTTTTAGTGTTTAGAGTATTACACCTCTGAGTTGATCTTGACGAGTGTGATCGTGCTGATAACGTGTTATGAAAACTAAAGAAATAACTTAAATCGAAAACTCTTTAAACACTTATAAGGTAGAAATTTTAGAAGAGAGAATAGAGAAGTATGGAGAGTAAATTGTAGAGAGAAAATAAAAGAGTGAATTGTAAAAAATTGGGATGGATTTTCACTTCATCATACTCATGTATTTATAGTGTAAATTTGTGTACATTAATCAATAAGTTAAGTGTAGGGTAATTAATTATTTACCCATATTTTTTACTGAGCATACCAATTATTTATAGCAGTCTGACTTATTTTTAGTATTTATTTTAAGACGGTAAGAGAATATTTGCAGTAAAAAAATATTAAATAAATTAAAAGGCCTAATTTTATTTAAGCCGAGCGGGTCATTCGATGGACTAGTCAGTCATTCTCTCATAACAAACACAAAACTCACATAAATGGTTACGAAGGAAAAACCCTCTTAGGTGCGGAGTGAAGAGTGATGAATATGGGTCTGCACAAGAGGATACCGTTCGAAGTAGGGCAAAATGTGGAATCAAGATCTTTCGAAAATGGTTTTCGCGGTGCATGGTTTCGCTCCAAAGTATGTTCTTCATACGCTCTTCCATCTTTGAACACTTCTTTTGAACATGAATGTGACTGAGCGCAAGTTTTTCGTTTTCAGGGCGGATTAGTTTCGAGTACAGTTGTTGTTTTTTTTTTTTTTTTTTTTTTTTTTTTGTGTGTGTGTGGGGGGACAGTGCTCGCTGATATAGCTCAATAACATGAAATTCTTAGCTGTGAATTCGAAATTTGTGTGTGTGATTTTTTTTTCTCGCTTTGGCTGTGTAGAAATCTAGTGTTGGAATGGTTATAAAATTGGAGGAATTTTAGAGTTTGTTTGATTTTAAGCTTGAACGTTGAAAAACCCATTAATAGTATCGCGAAATTCCCTTTGCATCAGAAGACGTCCTTTTCTGTCAATTTTTTTGAGAATGGTAGGCCAAACTTTGAAGGTTAATTTCGTTGAAAAAACAAGACATTGTATGAATCTGTAACAAGAACGAGGTTAATGTATGAATTAACCATTAAAACTTATAAAATACTAGAAACATAGATGAAAGCCTCACTCAGAGCTTTGATCAAATCTCTCTACTATGGGAGATAACAATGACAATTAGTACACATCCATAGAAGTCCCCAAACCCGAAAATACTTTTTTTCTGTGCTGAAATCTTAAGTAAGTTAATAAACCATTCGAATTCCCCACTCAATCGCCCAGTGGCGTTAATAGTAAGGATTGTTATTTGGAGCTCGTACATCAATTTTGTTTTTCCTTCTAATTTTGGACCTCAATGGTGTTATTGCGTTACACTATTATAACATTTCTTAGACATATTTGACGTTTTACGCTGAAACTTATGTTGTCAAATCGTTGCCCATTACAAGATTTGTAACTCTTTAATTCATTATTTTTTTATTTATCAGATAAGTAGTATTTCCAAGAAGAAAATTGGCTGGGGCTTTCACTTGGAGTTTCTGGACTTTCCTGATGAAAGTAAGTGGTGCATAAAGTTTCTTATCTACAATTTACAGCATAAATACATTAGATAGTCTCACATATGTGATAAAAAAAATATATATAGATTGAACTGCGCCTACCAATTTTGACCGGTTGATAAATAGGTAACCACATATACAGCATGTTCTTGAGCTGGATTGTGAACGAAGTTATCCTGAAAAAATATATTGCAAATTCTAGACCAAATGGGTTTTTTAAGATTTGTTATGGGGTTGACTTTTACTTAGATGACCAGAATGTCTTGTTAAATATGTATTTGGATCTGTTCCTTTACAATGTGGTCATAGTCCCATCGTTTGCCTGACGCATTCTCAGAAAACACCTGGACAAAGGCATACCAAAATCCCTTGGGACGCGATAAAACTTTAAAGCGCGTGAATCGGGAGAAAAAAGAGTTGATGGTTCGACCGCCCTTTCCTCCAATCTTTCGTGAAAGTCAAATACCTGACGTCAACACCATCTCGGAACCGATTGTTGTTGTCTATAACGCGTGGAAGGTTGGAGATTTGGTGGATTGGTGGAAAGACGATTGTTATTGGTCTGGAAGCATAACTGAAATAACAGAAGATGATAAATTTCAGGTCATATCAGCTATGTTGCATAATAGATGTATATACAATGTTTTAAGACAATTAGAACTTGGGTTGGTACTCTTTTCTAACTGTTCAAAATTTGTTTAATTGGCCTCCTACATGTACTTTGATTAGACTTCATTCGCGATATCATAATTGTGAGTAGTTCTCTGGTTTGTATATTGAATATAAAGTAATTGTAAATTGCTTTACATCAAAAAGCCCTTTTTTGTGTGCTTATGTTGCTTTATTATTGTTCAATTTTGTAGATACTTTTGTTGCCGCCTCCTTTTGGAGAAGGATTGCCTTACGAGGCTTGCAGCAAGGACTTGCGTCCATCCTTGCAATGGTCGACTACAAATGGTTGGACAGTGCCTACTTCTAAGGTGTCTTTCTGGTTATTTCCGTTGATTATACTTATAATCCTTGAATAAGGGATAATTGCTTTTGCTTATATATATATATATATATATATATATATATATATTTGATTTCTTTTCTTTGCCCTTAATTGTTTCTAGTTTGTATTTCTAAGTTGGGCTTTGTCATCCTTGGTATTGTTATGGTTCTGTTTGGGCCTATTTAATAGGTGGCTAGCTTTTTAGAGTAGCCTTGTTCTAGAACTCTCTTCTAATAGTTAGAAGAATAATTAATCAGGTACCTGTCCGGTTGTAAAAATGGCATTAGTTGCCCATATTTTTTAGAATCATAGGCTTCTATGCCCAAGAAGGGGAGAACGAAGGAAACATTTGCTCTGAAGTTGTGACAGGCACCAAATGATACTGAATATTGATGCTGTGATGATTTTCATCATCTCTGTCCACGTCTCGTGTTCTCAAATGTGATCTCTTTTTTTTTTAATCTTTTTATAATTTTATTTTGTTCTATATCTATCTGCTATTGACTCCTGCACATCATCATTTTATTTTGATCTTTAATAAAACCTGCTACATATTCTGTTAAAAACTAACAGCAATTAGTCAGCTAACTGGGTTGTGTCACCATTTTTGTTAATTATGCGATGATGTATCTTCGTTATCTTGATATCTTGCTGTTTCCTTGGTGGCAGGACTCTGAAATTGGCTGTTGTGCCCGGATAATTAATCCTATCAAGCAAGGTAAAAGCAAGGATGGCGTGTGTATGTGAGAGTTCTGGTTTGTTCAATTTTTTTTTTTCCCGCGGCTGAACAAGTGTAAATTGATTTCTTAGTCACATTGAGCCTCCAATGAAAACTTTGCTTATCCATTTATTTATGAATATATGGCATCCATGGCTCCTATACTAGTCATGATCGTGCGGCGATTTAGCCCCTAATCCTATTTTCTTGGCAACTTCATCTATAAGCAAAATATGGGCAGCGTGTATAGGGGCCGTAACTGCCAAAGATCATTTGGTTAGGAATATTTTTATTTTATTTTTAATATTATACTGTTATATAACGATACGCTGTTGATTTGGGTGGCTGTGAGTGCAGCGAAAGTCCCGATCTTGGGGGCGCGTGAAGGAAAAGGGATCGCCGAGGACACGATCGGGGCATCACAAATGTCATCCACATCATGGACTACCTCACAGCAACCTGAACATCGATCGGAAACCCAAGAACAAAGCACTTCAAGCTCTGCACTACAAGCCATAAAGGAGAACCAAACGCCAGACACGGATCACGATCACGCAGAGAAAGCAAGCTGCCCAGATCACAACTCGAGCTCGCACTCGAAATCGGACACAGCCGCGGCGGCGATGGGCTCGCAGTCCTCGGAGGAGCAAGCTTCGGTCTCAAATGGCAGCCCCGAAGGCAGTTCGGGATTGCGTAAAGCTGGGCTGGCAGCTGAAGTTGGAGAAACTCCGGTGGAAAAAGACGGGTTGGATGCCTGTGCACCCTCGAAGAAGAAGCAGAAGAAGAAGAGTAGGGACGTTGGCGAGAAAATGAGTCTGAATTTGACGTTCAACGACTCCATTGAAGCCTCGGTGTTGGACTTGGAGGAACTTCTGGCCCGGGTCAAATGGATGAAGGGTTTGTTGAAAAGCGAAAATGATTTGACATCAAGGCCTCCGTGGAAATTCATCGAAAACCGCGCCTCATCCAAGCGCGGATGATATGATTATATATTATAAATATACGTAACACGCCACATCAGTGTGGTTTAGCGACACTTGGTTCTCTGGATGGAAATAATATTTCCCTCTAATGTTGGTAAGTCTCATAACTTCGTTCACAAAATAGCCATGATCTAACATCCTGTCCTCTTTTTGACGGATCACATTCTCACCGGAAAGTAGATTCATCTGCCCATGTTTCTCTAGCCGATATGGATGCTCTAATCACTTGCAACTGGAAATTCAAACATTGTACATGGGTTGAATTCTAACCGCTGGACTTATTATTATTCAAACATTGTACATGGGTTGCTAAAATGGTCAAAAGCCGTCTTCCTTCAGTGTCATTCAAAATAAACGTTCATAACAACTGAATATATTATGAAATTGAGAAATATTTGTTCAATGATTTTACACAAAATTAAGACGTTTTTTTTAATTTTTTTTTATTTATAGAAATAATACCAGCTAAGCCACTTGAAACATACTAAATTGATTTAATTTTCGAGTGGACACGGCCAACAAAAAACACTTATGGACTATGTCCTGGGTGTTTGATGATTTTAGCCAAAATGACATTTTTACGTTTTTATTTAATATTTTATATTTTCGGCAACTTTTGTTTGTTTTTTCATTTCTATATTTTTGTAAAAAAAAAAATAGAAAATTTCTTTTTTCCTAACCTCTCTCTCTCTCTCTCTCTCTCTCTCTCTCTCTATATATATATATATATATATATATATATATATATATATATGATTCTACGAGATCTACCTAAAGGATTCAAACTCCAATGACCTATTTGTGTCTGCTTCGTCATCGCTGGCGTGCGAGAGGCCTCTATCAAAACCGTCCTCGTCTCATCTCACTACTCCGTGCTTAGGAATGAGGGCATGCACGGTAGGCACGCCTTCATCAGGTTGGGCTTCACAGAAGGGTGTATCAGGTCATTGTGTCTGATACGAACAATAGAATCACTAATGGTCTTCGAAAGGTTTCACTACTACATAAACAGCTTTTAAAAGCGACATTTATCAATTAGAAGCGACAAGTCGCTTCCATACTATTCCACAGAAATACAAAAAACTATGTCTTGAAAAATTCATATTTTTGAGATTAGAAGCGACATTTGTCGTTTCTATATTTTTTCCGCCACTAAGAAGCGACATTAGAAGGCTGCGATGATAAACATTACTGTATGCATGCCGGAAGCTGATATACGACAAGTTCAGGCGCGAGGGGGATCCCCGAGCCAAGATGTTATGGAAGAGGTTGCGATGGCTATTGTTCTCGGCACGCGACGTGGCTGGGCTACAGAGGCAGGTCCATTGATCCCTCGTTCGGATCTACTAGAAGCCCAGGTTCACGATATTGAGGAAGAGACGACTACGCTACAGGGAGCAGTGAGAGACCTAGATGTGCGTATGATGCCTTATCTAGAGAAGCGTTCAACCTAGAGGTACGATGTCGCCGTTACGACGTTACGGGCCGCCAGATTGCGTTCAACAGGGAGCCAGATTGCGACGTTACGGGCCGCCGTCATCGAGCTCCCCGCGTACATCCGAGCGCACCCCAGAGGCACGATGTCGAGGATCATCTGAGGATCCTCCATCGTCATCGGCTCGAGCAAGTAGAGGAATCGTGGCCCCGACCTCGATGAGCCCAGATATGGACCAGGTGGAAGACACGCATCAGGCGGACAACGTTGAGCGCAGTTATTTGTTATTTAAACATTTTCTTATGTTTAGACTATTTTTATTTCTTTTTTATTTTGTTTAAACTTTTAATTAGTTATATGACTACATATTTTGGTATAAACGAAAATTTTGATTTCGTGTTTTTAAAAATTAAATTAATTGAAATATGCAAATTTTAATTAGAATCCGGAAAAAAATATAACATTAAAAAAAATAGTAATATTAGAATCGACAATCTGCTTCTAATGTCGCTTCTAAATATTACCCGCGAAATGGCGGGAAAACATTAGAAAGACAATACACTTCAAATGTCGCTTTTAAATGCTTTCCGCCATTTTCGGTGCCAAATTTTTGGACTTAGAACCGACCCTAGATGCAACATGTCGATTTTAATTTTTAGAAACGACTTCACCTGTAGAAGCCGACTTCTTGTCGCTTCTAAAAGTTTTTTTTATTTTTTTTCACAGCATTAGAACATGGTTTTTTTTGCATGTTCCATCTTCTGAAGAACACGTGATGAATGATTTCAAATATTTGACAAATGAAGTTATGTGGAAATTCTATGGTGCGGTAAGGGCTTACACTTATATCGAGTGGGAAAAGTTCATGCTTATGATTGATGAAGAGAATTTAGAAGTCCGATCCTATCTTCAGAATGATATAGGCCACGAGAAGTGAGCTTGTTGTTTCTACATCAAAAAGAGGTACTTGGAAACGACATTCAACAACGTCAAGTCTCTGAACTCTATGAACGTCAATTCTAGTGAGTTGTCGGTTGCATAGCTATTTGAGTTTCTGTCGGAGAGAATGACAAGATGATTTTACGAACGTATATAAAAATGCAAACGCAATTTATGCACTTTTAAAAAGCTAGATTTCTACCAATCAAATCAAACATTGAAACCTAAATTAATCCATGAAAATTATATAAAAATAGACAAATTAGCAACATTTTTCTAAACTATCCATGAAAATTATACATAAATAAACAAATTATCAACACTGAAACTGAACAAAATCCACAATAATCTGAGACATAACAAAACTAAACAAATCAACCATAGCATGTTCGAAACCTAACAAAGTCTACAAAAAGGCCAAATCTTTCCATGAAAATAAAACAAATCAAGTCCATTATAATCTAAGACAATCCACAATGAACATCAACCTATTATCACGCATAAATCCAGACCTAACTACATTAATTAGGTATTCAAAACTCAAATTTCTAGGTTGCTCATGGGCGAATGTTTTGCACGGGGCCATGCCGAACTTGTTCACATCAAAATCTAGCGACGAGGACGCTTCAGGTTCCTCTTCCTTCTTCTGGCGTTTTCCAGAAGTCTTCTTTAGTGTGAAACCATTCCTCTTTATCATCATTGAGGTCAGGGGTGTTGGAAGTTAAGTAAATAAATAATATTTATTTACATGTGTATGGCTGATTTGTGGCAACAATTTGAGTGGAGTCCACTCATCGAAATTGAATAATTCCAAGTGATACGGATTCCTCGTAACGAGGGGTATAAAATTGAATATTTGTTTTCCAAAATCAGAACTAGGATGAATGAGAAATTGATGCTCAAAGTAGACTAAAGAAACAGATTTATGTTGTGTTGTGGAAGTGGAATACCAAGAGTCCCACATTGGTTGGGGATGTGTGTTGTTGTAGTGTTTAAATACTATCCTCTTTAATTAGTGGATATCAAAGTGCAAGAGAGGAGAGTGTGAGTGGGTTAACCCTTAACCCCAAGCGCGCGCACACACACACGCGCGTGCCGCCGCCGCCGAGCCGAGCCAAGCCCGGGCTCGGGCTCGGGTTTCGGGTTTCGAGAATGTCTCGGTCTCGGGCTTTCTTTTTACTGTAAATTTCACTTCTGAAAGTTTAATTCCTCAACTAACTTGTGCGTTATTTTGGAAAAAAACTTGTAACCGTGCATTAAGACCTGGCCGGTTTGAATATGTGCATTATGGCTGAGTAACCGTGCATTAAGGGCTATATCACGAGTTATGGAGTGCATTAAGGCTGACGGTTTGTAACCTCTCCTTTATCACGAATTATGGAGCATAATTGAGCTTAATGGTACCCGTTTAGAGCTGTTGCTCAGGGTATAGCGTATGCCTATAAAAGGCTGAGCTTCATCTCATTTCAAACACACCGAATCCATTTATCTTCCACTGTTCCCGAACTTCTTTCTTTCCCAGAAAATTTTCTTTCGTTTTCTTGGTGATAGTTTCTGACACAGGTTCTAGTTCACCGTGAGACACCAATTGGTGCCTTTGTGTGTCTTGTTGTCGTTGTATCTTGGGAGGCTGTCGTCCAAGTAATCCTGCACCTGAGGAGAGCGATAAAAAGCTTCAAGAAAACTGTCCAACGGGCCTCGACTCTTTCCTTGCCGTCTTCTTGCCCTGCATTACTATTTCCGGTTTTTGTTAAATTTTTATTTCCTTGCTTATGTCTTTATTTTCCCGTCAATATTATTTGTAATATTGCTAACAATCTTGAATATTTTTATCCATCCGTTATAGACAGCTTGCGAGGAAGGAAATTTTTTTTTTTCGTTCGGATTTGTTTTGAAGATTACTAATTTGTGGATTTCTTTTGTAGAAATATGACTAACGTGAACGACTCGATGAACATGAATGTTGAGGGGAACGTCAATGAGAATCCCTCCACGGTGAACACCCCGACAAACTTGATCAACATTGGCCAAATCCCCGTGGCTTTGGGACAAGGCTCGATGGCGGCTACGGCCGGGAACGGACTCGTGGGTCTCGTTCGACCGATGGTGGGTTTGGGCCTAGATACTCCAAACATGGGTGTGGCTCGAGGGCCTCCCACGGTGATGCCGGCCGAGAGGCCGGGGAAGTTTGACGGGCTCAACTTCAAACGTTGGCAACAAAAGATGATCTTCTTCTTGACGACCATAGGACTTGCTCGATTTTTGACCGAAGATCCTCCGGCCACTCCTCGAGAGGGTGAAGCCGATCCACAAGTGCTTCGGGCCTATGTGGGGTGGAACGAATCTGACTACCTATGTCGAAACCACGTGTTAAATTGTCTTGCCGACTCTTTATACAACGTGTATAGCTCAAAAGGCTCTTCTAAAGAGCTTTGGGATTCGTTGGATCGAAAGTACAAAACCGAGGATGCGGGCTCTAAGAAGTACATCGTGGGTCGCTTCCTCGAGTACAAAATGGTGGACACGAAGACCGTTGTAAGTCAAATGCAAGAGCTTCAACTCATTTTCCATGAGATTCAAGCCGAAGGAATGACCATTAGCGAGTCTTTCCATGTTGCCTCCGTGATTACGCCCAAATTATGCAATCGCTAAGCGGTCGTTGGTAGCACAAAGAAAGCGGAGTCGTATCCACGAGGAGGCTAAAACTGAAAATGAAAACTAAAACCAAACGTCAAGTGGTAAATGAAATATAAAAATGAAAAGATTGTTGTAGAGATTAAAAGGTTTATAAAATCAATGAGAGGAAAACACAAGGCGTCGGGTTACTCAATTGCTCCGTTTACCAATTACCAATACGATTCCACACTTATAACTCAATTACGAGTTTCACATCCCAAACAAGTAATCGGAAAATCAATGTTAAGATCAACCAAAAAAACTCATATATTAATTTAAGAACAAACTCTTTCAATTAAAATCGTGAATAAAATCTCGTTGACTAAACCAAAGCGACGATATATCAAAGTGATTATAACGCAGTAAAGAATTAGTCTAACACAATAATATTCTTTTCACAAATTTCATAGGCAATCCCTAAACTTACAATATATCGAAACGACAGAATTGTAATAAACGAAAAGCAACGAAATAAGTGTTATCAGAAATTGATACTCTTTAAAAATCACATAAATCAAGCATGACTAAATTCATATGAAAAATAAAAGAGTATAATTTTATAAGAGGAGAAAAGAGTTTGATTCATAAATAATTTAAACATTAAAACACAACAAGTGGAACCATAATCGGTTAGGTAAACTTACGCAATTGAGATCACCCTTAGCCTTGCTAGAAACTTAGCCAAGAACACAACTCATTCTCACAAAATTCTAGAGAAAATATGAGAGAATAAAATGATATTATTTAACTAATTTTCGGAATAAAATATATGGTGTTCAAAAACTAAGCCAAAACCTCTTATTTATAGTGTTTTAGAGGTGGCAAAATAAAGAGAAACTAAAATAAAATAAAAACTAAATATTACACACATAAATAAAGATTTCCAGAATTGAACGATATTATTTGATGCTGATTCTGAACGCCAACGCTGAAGAGAAATTCTTTGGTCATCTTCGCCATGTGTCATGCACGAATTGGTTGCTTTGGAAGTTATTTACACGTGGCAATGGAGGAGTGGTTGCATTGATGAAGTGTAAATCCCATTTTACGTACTTGCCTTAGGCAAATGTCAGACTTGATTTCTTAGGAAAATACTTTCCATGATAATGGAAATCCATGCACGTGAAGACAATTGATGCTGAATGTGGAGAACAAATGTGAGTTGACTTGCGGGATACATCTTCTTTTTCTCCATTTAATTCTACATAATGAAATATATCAATTAAATATTTGTAGACTTAACCAAAACGAGTATTCTCTAATTATACTCTTAATTAATAATATCAAGAGAATATTCACATAAACTTAAATTAGTTTGAATAAATATTAACAATTAAACACGAAAATAGTACACTTTCGTGCACTTATCACTCCGTAATAGAAAAATTGCCACCGGGGTGGAAGGAGTTCAAGAACTACCTCAAGCACAAACGAAAGGAGATGAGTCTTGAAGACTTGGTTGTTCACCTCCGAATTGAGGAAGATAACCGTGGCTCCGATAAAAGATCGAGAACCGTCTCCGAGCGAGCCAATGTCGTCGAACATGGCGAGAACTCGAAGGGGAAGAAGCACGCCCACAAGCTTGGAGTCAAGGGAGGGACGTTCAAGAAGAAGTACCAACAAAAGATTGTTGGTAAATGCTACAATTGCGACAAAGTTGGTCACCGAGCTGCAGATTGTAGAAAGCCAAAGAAGAAGAAGGAGGTCAATGTCGTGGAGGATGATAATGACCTCATCGTCGTTGTGGTCTCCGAGGTCAACATGATTGACTCGAACCCGAAGGAGTGGTGGCTGGACACTAGAGCAATCCGCCACATCTGCGCTGACAAGAACTCATTCTCCACCCTTGAGTTGCTAGGAGATGGAGAAAAGTTGTTCATGGGCAACTCTGCCACCTCTGAAGTCAAGGGAGAAGGTGAAATCTTCTTGAAGATGACTTCTGGGAATGAGATGAAGCTCACAAAAGTTCTCTACGTGCACGATATGCGGAAGAATCTTATCTCTAGGACTGTGCTGGATAACCATGGATTTAGGATGGTGTTAGAGTCTCAAAAAATTGTACTATCTAAAAATGGAATGTATGTGGGCAAGGGCTATGTCAAGAATGGCATGGTCAAAATGAATGTAATGGCCATCAATGCCAAAGAAATGAATAAAACTACTTCTTCCGCTTATATGATTGAGTCGTCTAATTTATGACATGGTAGACTAGGTTATGTAAATTATGACACACTGAGAAAATTGATTAATTTGGAGTGTATTCCAAAGTTTAATATTGACTCAAATCATAAATGTGAAATTTGTGTTGAAGCAAAACTAACGAGAACATCCTTTCATAGTGTTGAAAGAAGTAATGAATCTCTCGACTTAATCCATACCGATTTATGTGATTTAAAGTTTATGCCCACGAAAGGTGGTATTCAATATTTTGTGACTTTTATTGACGATTGTACAAAATATTGTTATGTATATTTGCTTAAAAGCAAAGATGAAGCAATTGAGAAATTTTCCATATACAAATTGGAAGTTGAGAATCAACTTAATAAGAAGATTAAGAAAGTGCGAAGTGATCGAGGAGGTGAATATGTTGAACCATTTGGTGCCTATTGTGCACAACATGGAATTATTCACGAAGTCACTCCACCTCATTCTCCTCAATCAAACGGCGTTGCCGAACGTAAGAATCGCACTCTCAAGGAGATGATGAATGCGATGTTGTTAAGTTCTGGGTTACCCCAAGAAATGTGGAGGGAAGCGATCTTGTCTACAAATTACCATCTGAATAAGATACCCCGGAAGAAGGAGGATAAGTCTCAGTCTGAGCTATTTATAGGAAAGAGACCTTCCTATAAATACTTGCGAATGTGGGGATGCTTGGCCAAAGTAATGGCTCCCGCTCCAAAGAAATTGAAGATATGACCAAAAACTGTAGATTGTATCTTCATTGGGTATTCACACCATAGTAATGCATATAGATTCCTTGTGTATGACTCGAAAAACCCCGATATACACAACGATTCGATTATGGAATCTAAAAATGCTTCGTTCTTTGAACATGTATTTCCTTATAAGTCTAAGGAAGTTGAACCGAGTTCATCAAACCAATTTCTTGATGATATTGAGGAAATAACTCAAGATAATGATGAAGAGTTCGAAGAAGAGATTGAGTCTGAGGGACTTAGACGAAGCAAGCGAGCGAGGGTAGAAAAATCATTTGGTTATGATTTTTTCACTTATATGCTGGAGGCTCCACCTCTAAATTATAAAGAAGCAGTGAACTCCGTTCAGGGTCACTTATGGAAAGAAGCCATAAGAAGTGAAATAGACTCTATCATGCAAAACCATACTTGGGAGTTGGTTGATCTTCCTCTTGGAAGTAAAACGCTTGGATCTAAATGGATCTTTACGAGAAAGATGAAAGTCGATGGCTCAATTGATAAATATAAGGCACGACTGGTAATCAAAGGGTATAAACAACAAGATGGTGTTGATTACTTTGATACTTATTCTCCCGTGACGAGAATAACTTCTATAAGATTGATAATTGCAGTTGCCGCATTACGCAACCTTGAAATTCATCAAATGGATGTAAAAACTGCATTTCTTAATGGAGATCTCGAAGAAGAGATCTATATGAATCAACCTGAGGGTTGTATTGCACCTGGACAAGAAAAGAAAGCCTGTAAAATTGTCAAGTCGCTTTATGGCCTTAAACAAGACCCAAAGCAATGGCATGAGAAATTCGACAACGTTATGATGTCAAATGGATTTAAGATCAACGAGTGTGACAAATGTGTGTACATTAAAACCATTGAACATGGATATGTGATTCTGTGTTTATATGTAGATGACATACTCATAGTGGGGAGTAATGATCGTATGGTCCAATCCACAGAAGATATATTGAACTCAAGGTTTGATATGAAAGATCTGGGAATTGCTGATGTAATTCTTGGGATCAAGATTACCCGAACACCCAATGGGATTGTACTGGGTCAAACACACTATGTTGATAAAATTCTAGACAAGTTTGGAAAGGACGATTCTGGAGTCTCGAGAACTCCCATAGACATTAGCCAACACTTGTCTAAGAATAAAGGTGAAAGCATCTCTCAAATTGAATATGCGAGGGTGATAGGCAGTCTCATGTACTTAATGAGTTGCACGAGACCGGATTTAGCCTACACCGTAAGTAGACTAGCTCGATATACGAGTAATCCAAGTGCTGAACAGTGGAAAGCAATCGTAAGGGTATTGAGGTATCTACGATTTACTCGTGATTATGGTCTACACTACACTAGATATCCTGAAGTAATTGAAGGTTTCACTGATGCCAGTTGGATATCTGATATTCAAGATTCGAAAGCCACAAGTGGATATGTATTCACTCTGGGAGGTGCGGCCATATCGTGGAAATCCTCCAAACAATTTGTGATAACGAGATCCACGATGGAATCTGAGTTTGTTGCATTGGATAAATGTGGAGAAGAAGCTGAATGGCTAATGAACTTTGTGGAGGATATTCCTAATTGGACAAAACCTATGCCTGCAATATGTGTATATTGTGATAACCAATCTGCAATTGGTAGGGCACATAATGTGATGTATAATGGTAAGTCTAGATATACCCGTCGACGACATAATACCATTAGACAACTTCTCTCGTCTGGAGTCATTAGTATTGACTATGTTAGGTCCAAAGAGAATATAACGGATCCGCTAACCAAAGGGTTAAATATGGACCAAGTAGAGAAGACATCTAAAGGAATGAGGCTAAAGCCCATGACAAATAAAGCCAAGGCAAAGGAAACCCAACCATGATGACTGGAGATCCCAAGATCTTGGTTCAATGGGACAACCTAATTGTCAAAGACTATGTGAGGTCACTTGGGGGAAAACCCCTAGTCTTATTCCTATATTAAACAGTGACACCCGTACGAGGTTAAACTTTGAGTTTTAATGATTCTATGAGATCGGATATCTGAGATTCCGAATGAGTAATGCATAAAAGAATCACCTATGTGAGAGAGAAGTGGGGCCGCTTCGAAAGAGAATTAATTGAGCTTAATTCTTTAGAAAATCTTGCAGAACCAGGCGAATGTTCAGGGCCAAAATGAACATAACCATGAGAACTGAACCTGTGTCAGGGAGATATCAGTGGGGGATATGTTTATCGTTTTTACAAAACGACTAACAGTTCAAGGACAACGTGTCTACTGAGTAGTCAGTAAAGATGGCATATCTTTCCGAGGGAAGGTTCAAAGGCTCTGTCTACCTATCCTATACTGGTATTGACCGTAGAATCTATCACCACATCGAGTCGTGTCTTTATAATTTTCATCTCAATTTCATTCATGTCGGGGATTGTTGGAAGTTAAGTAAATAAAGAATATTTATTTACATGTGTATGGCTAATTTGTGGCAACAATTTGAGTGGGTTCCACTCATCGGAATTGAATAATTCCAAGTGATACGGATTCCTCGTAACGAGGGGTATAAAATTGAATATTTGTTTGCCAAAATCGGACCTAGGATGAATGAGAAATGGATGCTCAATGTAGACTAAAGAAACACATTTATGTTGTGTTGTGGAAGTGGAATACCAAGAGTCCCACATTGGTTGGGGATGTGTGTTGTTGTAGTGTTTAAATACTATCCTCTTTAATTAGTGGATATCCAAGTGCAAGAGAGGAGAGTGTGTGTGGGTTAACCCTTAGCCCCACGCGCGCGCACACACACACACACGCATGCCGCCGCCGCCGAGCCGAGCTGAGCCTAGCCGGGCCGGGCTCGGGCTCGGGCTCAGGTTCGAGTTTCGGGTTTCGGGAATGTCTCAGTCTCGGGCTTTTTTTTACTACAAATTTCACTTCTGAAAGTTTAATTCCTCAACTAACTTGTGCGTTATTTTGGAAATTAAAACTTGTAACCGTGCATTAAGACCTGGCCGGTTTGAATATGTGCATTATGGCTGAGTAACCGTGCATTAAGGGCTGTATCACGAGTTATGGAGTGCATTTAGGCTGACGGTTTGTAACTTCTCATTTATCACGAATTATGGAGCATAATTGAGCTTAATGGTACCCGTTTAGAGCTGTTGCTCAGGGTATAGCGTATGCCTATAAAACGCTGAGCTTCATCTCATTTCAAACACACCGAATCCATTTATCTCCCACTGTTCCCGAACTTCTTTCTTTCCCAGAAAATTTTCTTTCGTTTTCTTGGTGATAGTTTCTGACACAGGTTCTAGTTCGCCGTCGATACACCAATTGGTGCCTTTGTGTGTCTTGTTGTCGTTGCATCTTGGGAGGCTGTCGTCCAAGTAATCCTGCACCTGAGGAGAGCGATAAAAAGCTTCAAGAAAACTGTCCAACGGGCCTCGACTCTTTCCTTGCCGTCTTCTTGCCTTGCGTTACTATTTCCAGTTTTTGTTAAATTTTTATTTCCTTGCTTCTGTCTTTATTTTCCCGCCAATATTATTTGTAATATTGCTAACAAGGGGTTCTCCGTTGTTCGCGCCTTCTTCTTCTCTATCACAATGGCAACATAACCCATTCAAAGACTCCGACGCAGGGATACATGAATTTTCGGCGATGAGTTTCAGCGGGTGTTTTTGGGGATGAGTTTCAGATGGCTTTTTAAAGTTTGAAGGACGTATGGACGGGGGACTCGACTACGTCTTCATTTAGAAGAGGCTAGGAGTGAAGAAAGCAGAGTGGAGAAGAAGATATAGAAGCTTGTTTAAAAAAAGTTAAATAGAGTCCAAAACAGTAATTTATATTTTAAACATTAAGAAAAAACAAGAAAAGTGATGGTTTACGAATGAAAAAAGCTATTTTCGTAAAAAAGCTTTAAACATGCTAGTTTTGCGATAAAATACACATATGGCTACCAAAAGCAATATCAACATAGAAACCTCACTCTCAAATCAGAGGTCCAAAAATCAAACCTCGGCCAAAGCCCAAACATTACCGCGCAGCGTTTAATTCAAAAATCAAAATTCCGCGAGCATCAATCAGCTCGCAAATTATTATTATTTTTTTAAAAAAGAGACTAAAACTCGCCTAAATTTTGAAATCTCTCTCTCTCTGCGGTCCATCGGAAAGCAGCCATGAGTCTCCGACTAGTAGTAACTCAAGGTCCTCTACAGGGCCAAACCCTAGAATTCGCTCCCGGTTCCACTGTCCGAATCGGCCGAGTCGTCCGAGGCAACACTCTCGCCATCAAAGACTCAGGCGTCTCCTCAAAGCACCTCTCCATCCAGTCGGAGAAGGGGAAATGGCTTCTCCAGGACCTCGAATCATCCAATGGAACCTTCCTCAACGGAGAAACCGTCGTTCCCGGCGCCGGAGTCGAGCTCCGCGACGGAGATTGCGTCAAGATCGGCGAGGCGACCTCGATCTCGGTGGCGATCGGGGAAGCCGAGAGTATGGTTCGGCGGAGAAACCCTAGGCGTTGTGCCGTGGTCGAGAAATCGGCCGCGGAGGATTCGGAGCCGGCTCGAAGGGTTGGTCGATCGAAGAAGAGTGTGGTTTCGGGCGGCCAGTGTGAGGAAGCGCCAGAAGTTGAGAAGAAACCGGCGAGGCTAGTGAGCACTAGGCAGAAGAATCGGAGGTTGAAGAACAGCGATGAGGCTTTCTCTGGGGCGGTTCTCGAGATAATTCCGGAGGATTCTGAGGTGGATGTTGGGGAATCGAAGGTTCCTGAGGTAATTTTGGAGAATTCTGAAGTGGGTGTTGAGGAATCGAAGGTACCAGAGAAGCCGACGCGTCGTGCGAGGTCACAGAAGGGGAAAGATCCACGGAAGAACTCAGTTACCGTTGATGTCCTTGAGGAGAGAGAGTCAGAGAGTGGTGCTCGGGTCGGTGTCGGTGAGGATCGGGTTGAAGAGAATGATGCTCGTGGGGTCTCAGAGAGCTACGATGGGATCGAATTAGTTGGCGGGTCAGTTTCGAAGGAGGTTGATTTGGAGAAGATGACACTTGGACAGTGGTTTGATTTCTTGGAGGTTGATCTTCCGAAGCAGATAATCGAAGCGACGGAGGAGATGATAGAGGGTATGAGATTGAAAGCCCGACGAGTTCGTGAATATGCGATGGAGCAGAAGAAAGGAAAAGGAATCGCTTTGTGATATAAGGTAAGAAAGATGTTGCCTTTATTTCTGTTTCTGTGATTTTTGTCTTGGAAATTCTTTTCTGTAAAATTTTCTTTTAACTTCCGTAATCTTGTATTCACATGAATAAGTAATTTTGTATTCTAGATTGTAGTCGAATGAACAAATATCAATATCTTTGAGCATGTGTTCATTTCACCAGGACAAAGGGCATTGCTCCTTTAAATTTTTTTACCAGACTGTTTATTGAAACCTTCACAGTCTTCTGTTTGTTTAAAAAAAACATGAATCATCGTATCTGTCCCTCTTATTTTCAACTATTTTAATGAATTGGATATAACATAACGCCCGTAAAGTTGTTCTATTTCGCTGTCCAGGTCTAACTATCCGGGTTTAGTTTACAGAACAATTTAAATTACAAGAGCAGTGAGATAATAATTTTTAAAATTAATAGGGTTTTAGCATAAATGACCTTAATTATAAGCCCGTTCTATGTTTTATTACAGTCATTTTTTTTAATTTTTTGTTGTCAGGCTTGGTGCTTTGAAATTTCTTTTCTTCTTGATACTCTATGTGTTACTAATCCCCATAAAGCGTATGTTTAAATATGAAAAATTTATTGCAACTTGTCAATCTCTTAGCTTCTTTTAAGATTTTAATCAAAGTTTTATTTTATTAAAAAAATAACCGACAAAGCTGAAGTTAATTAAATTAACTGTTTAATTAAAAAAATTAATTATTTAGTTAATTTAATTAATTTCGACTATTTTTTTTTTAATAATATGAAACTTTCGGCATTTTTTTAAAAAAATAGCCGCCTACGGGGCTACAGGCTTAATTCCTCTCTTGTAGTCTATTTTGGGCTTTTTTTTCTCATTCACTTCTTTAAACAGAAGGCAATCTTCGCTGGAAAAGTCGCAGTTTTGGCGCCTTTAGGGAACCTGTGAATTGGCTGATGAAGCACATCTGGCAGGCATTTCATGGTTCTGCTTTGGTCTTCATTCTGACTCTGCCCGGTAACTCCATACATACAGCTGAAGATATGTATTCTCTTTGGATACTTGAAAAAAACGTATGTTGGGTTATGGATAGAATTCACTAGATATAGAATTAACAAGGTATGCTCAAAAGAGATTAGGTTGTTTCAGACCATACTATAATCAACTTATTTAGTCTTAAGTTTGTCTAAAACGGGTATTCTCTGTATTTCTATAATCTTTTCTTTGAGAAACATTTATCTACAGGCTACGAGGAGAAATGTAATTCAAATCCTTGTGTATATCATTTTCTATTTTATTTACTTATTAATATAATGATTGATTTTTGGTACTGTCATAGAAATATGATACAGATAAAGAACTAGTGATCGTAGATTTGTGTTTGTGTGTGATTATCAGGTACCAGATCGTCTAAATTCATAATTGTGACTAAAAATATTGGATTCAGATTGCGTCCTAGAGCACTATACTGGTTTATGTATCAAAACCTATACTCAGATCTTTATCTCTGAGCGTTTCCTAAACTTCTCATTGTCCAAATTCAATCTGGCTTGTTAAGTCTGAAAATCTGAACCTTGAAAAGCAAGATTGATGTACTGTAGCTACTTAGCTGGCTAGAGAGCCAAGGAAACCTGATGAACCAACTTATTCCTCAACTAAAACGTAGAAAAGGCAAAGTTTAGGGGGCTGGTCTAGTGGTAAGGGAAATTCTTGAGACCTTGTTAGTCTCCGGTTCGATTCCCCCGGAGGCAACAATTGGGGCCATTTGGATAGTCTCCCGGTCGATCCTCGTGGATTTTAGTCGGGTCTAACCCGGACATAATGGTGATAATGTATATATATATTTTTTGGTAGAAAAGGTAAAAAAATACCCTAAAAATAGTCTACAGAATCTATGAATTTTATTTCGCCTTCGGAATTAGTCAGTCTTTCAGTGTAAAATAGTATGTCACTTGGCAACTTTACTCCTTTCACAGACCAAACTATGCTGTATTTGGAATGCAGGCCAAATATAATTTCTCACAGAAGCTTAAATAGAAAAATCTAAGTGTCGTTTCCTTCACACGCTTGCCTTCACTGCACTGCAGTGCCGTTTCTGATCTATTACAGGGGCATTTTTTCGGCCTCATCAACCCGATTCTTTCATGGCCAGCCTCTTCGTTGCGGAGTTGGTTCTTTGCCATATCGCTATTGAGCCCCCGTCTCTCGGACTGTGTTTGTTGAGAGGCTTCCCAGGGATGAGAAGCTTCCGTCGATCGATGTCTTCATTTTCACGGCGTATGCAATGAGAGAGCTGACTTTGCACGTGATGAACACTGTGCTGTCGGCGATGGCGATGGACTATCTTACGGAGAAGCTTCATGTGTACCTGGCGGTCCCGAAATGAATTCGAATGGGGTGTGAGAGACACGGAGATTTTGATACGCCCCGAGATATTTCTTTTATTGTTTCGACTAGGAATGAAACTATTACAATGAGATATCGGACTTTCGAGAGGTCCGTGCTCTCCAAACGGAACTAACTTCCTAACCAAATCTTTCCAATACTTTTCCGATGCCTATTTTCTTTCCTTCACCTCTTATTTATAATACGTAAACGGCTTAACTAACTAATAATATGTAATTACAATGCTACCCTTACAGTCCTAACAGATTTGCGAGGAATTGAATTCCGTTCTGCAGGAGATTTCGAGTTGCGAAGAGGTGTCTGGATGCTTATTCCGCAAGCGTTGCTGGTTGTAGCAGATGACTTTTTGGCGGGGAGAGAAAGAAGTCAAATGTTTGTTCTTTCTTTCTTTCTCTGTTTGTTCCCATGGATAAATGATAAAAAAGACAAAGTTATGTAAATTTGGTGGAGAGTCTGAATAGTTTTAGTGGGACATTGGATGACCACCCATCTGTAGCTGAGGCACGTTATTTATATTTTTCATAAATCAAATAAGTGAAAGTTAATGGAATGCTTAGCTTATAATAAGAATTAGAGTTTGGCAGGTGATTCAAGGATATCCAGATGAAATGACAGAACAAGAAGATATGGATATGGCAGTGCTTAGTTTTCCAACCCACTTATTACCCACGTATTGACACATTGGAGCTGAGGAAGAATTTTGGCCCATCTAATGAGTTCGTCAAATTTCTATCTCAACATGACAAGAAGCCTAAAGGCATAGATTTCCATTTCCACGTTAGAAGAGGAAAAAATCTCAGCTTCTTGTACATATGGAAGCCAAGCAGCTAGTCATCATAGCGTTTAGCTTGCGAAGCAAGCGATCCATTTTGATTTTTTATTTCTTTTTGTTCTTATACCACAGACGCAGGCCGGTTTTTGGCAATACTTGGTCACAAAAGATTACTTGATGAGCTTCGTGTTGAAATCCTGAGACTGGAAATTGGTGAGCATGTTGGTGCCTTAATTCTCAGGTATATCGGTGAGCACGTTGAGCTTTGTGTTGAGTCAGTCGTTGTGCTTGAGCTTCGGGCTGTTTGTATCGAAGTGTTGTCTTATGGTCCCTTAAAGATGTCATTCCTTGAGAGAACATGCTATGCATTTCTCTCATTGCCTTCGCAGTGCTTTGCCACAATTCCTCAACTCTGCCTTGTAAATGACATATCTCTCTACACAAGGTAACAACAATGAAAAAAAAAAAATCTCTAGGCGCTCCGATACAAGTGTTAACTCTTAACTTTTAAATTTTATTACTTTGATTTTTTATATTATATTTTGTAATTTATGTAGAATTTTATTATTAGTGAGAGACACTAAGTTGGAGTATCATGTTGCATTATCAACTCTCAGGATTTTAAACCTATAACCTCTGCCTTGTAAATGACATATCTCTCTGCACAAGGTAACAACAATGAAAAAAAAAATAATCTCTAGGCGCTCCGCTACAAGTGTTAACTCTTAACTTTTAAATTTTATTACTTTGGTTTTTTATATTTTATTTTGTAATTTATGTAGAATTTTATTATTAGTGAGAGACACTAAGTTGGAGTATCATGTTGCATTATCAACTCAGGATTTTAAACCTATAACCTCTGCCACAACCAGACTTTGCGAGTTCTCCTTCATGATTTTTCTTTCAATAATCTTGTATTTTTTTTCCTTTTCTTTGTATAAGGTTTCAAGCACGTATTTTGCCGCGTTCCTCGTCATCTTTGTGTCCGCTCTTGCTCAGCAGACATTTTCACGACCGGAGACTCGCTCCTAATGGTGATGAACGAGCAAAGGATGTAGATGATCAAGTCAGCCATGTCGAACGTGAACAGAAGCTTGGATACTCTCATTAAAGAGGATGGGACAAGGGAGGCCACTTTTCTTTTACCAACGTGGAAGACGAAAGAGTCAAGATCTACCAAAAGGGCTTGTTCGATTCCAATTATCTTCTGTGTTTCTAGTCCCAATCGCCTTCGTCGTTGCGTCGAACATCGTTTCATTTACAGTGGTAACTGGTAGAGCAACCCTCTCGGGAGGTTTTGGTGAGATGTTTGTACAAGTTGTTTATTTAGTTCTATATATTATCCATAAACTACCCTATAATTGAGGGTATGGTTTTTGGGAAGGAAGGGTCGTTTTCCAAATATGCCATACTTATCGTCAGTCATTTGGGAAGTTCTATCACCAACTCAGAAGAATACGACTCCCGTGGTGATTTTCTTGATAGTTGGGTCTAGATTTCTCATGTACCAAGATTCTATCTTTTGATTAAGGGTTGGTTTCTTCTAATATACGCATCTTTTTTTAAGAGGTTCCTAGCCTTTTCATAGTAGGAATTCAATTTGGCCTGTAAGTCTGAGTATCTATCTGATTAGCTAGTTTGTTGTACTGTAGCTAGCTAGCTTTCTAGAAGCCACGCTTGTCCTTTTTTTTCTTCTTTCTTTCCAAAGCCAATTACAGACAGAGCCAAGGAAACGTGATGGAACAGCTTAAATCATAAACCACATAAAATGTTTGGTTCTCTAAAGAGCCAAAGGTTTTTTGTACCTTTTTTACTGACCATTGGTTTTGTCTTTCACTGTCTAACAGAGTGTCATGACTTTGAAACTTCACTTTATATACGGAACGACTATTTATCGCAGACCGAAAATCAAATAACTCACACAAGCTCATGAAATGGAAAACTCTAAGCGTCTCCATATCAGCCATGTCCACAAATCATCAATCATGGTGAACAAAGCGCAGTTTTTCTTTCAATGCACTGCGGTGTCATTTCTGACCTATTACAGAGCCGTATTTTTCCTCGATGAGAGAAGAGACAACCCGGTTCTTCTGTGGCTAGTCGTCTTTGTTGCGGAGCTGATTCTCTTCGCCATATGGCTTTTGGAGCGGCCGTGTCGACTTAGACCCATCTCTCAGACAGTGTTTGTGGAGAGGCTTCCCAGGGACGAGAAACTTCCATCGATCGACGTGTTCGTTTTCACGGCGGACCCAAAGAGAGAGCCGACCCTGCACGTGATGAACACTGTCCTGTCAGCCATGGCGATGGACTACCCGACGGAGAAGCTCCATGTGTACCTCTCCGATGACGGTGGCTCCGAGCTGACTTTGAATGGGATGAGAGAGGCTCGGAGGTTCGCGAGGCAATGGATTCCCTTCTGCAGGAGATTTCGAGTCGCGAAGAGGTGTCCCGAGGCATATTTCGAGGGCGATGCTGGTCATAGCAGCAATGAAGGACTTGAGAGTTCTGATGAGTTCTTGGCAGAAAGAGAGAAGATATATGTATGCTCTTTCTTTCTCTCTATATTAACCATGCAAAATTACCCTAAAAAAAATAAAAATAAAAGTAAGTTACGTGACTTTGGTGCAGGAAAAATATCAAGAATTCAAAGAGAGTTTGAACAAATTCAGTGAGACTTTCGAAGACAACAGTGGCTTTAGCAAAACGGACCACCCATCCGTTATTGAGGTACCTTTTTTCAATTTATATTTATTAAATTTGTGAAAGTTATTGGAATGTTAGTGTTACAGACCTCACATCAGAAGAAAATGAAACCTTGATAAGGTTTATTAGATCACGTGTAGCTCCTAATATAAATTAAATACGAAATTAGAGCTGACAGAGCTTAAAATTTGGAATTGTTAAAAGTAAATTAATAATCACTTGTAGCTCCTAATATATATATATATATATATATATATATATAAAATTAATTTGGCAGGTGATTCAAGGAAATCCAGAAGATGAAGCTGCGCTGCCTAGTCTTATCTATGTTTCGCGGGAGAAAAGGCCTTCTCAGCATCATTATTTTAAGGCCGGAGCAATCAACACCCTCGTAAGTGTTGTAGTCTCTCTCTCTCTCTCTCTCTCTCTCTCTCTCTCTCTCTCTCTCTCTCTCTCTCTCTCCCTCTCTCTCACTTTTGTGTATACTTGTCGCTGCAGCTTCGAGTCTCAGGAGTGATGACCAATTCTCCTTTCATACTCGGTCTCGACTGTGACATGTATTGCAATGACCCGACTTCGCTGAGACAAGCCATGTGTTTCCACCTCGACCCGGATATGTCTCCGACGCTGGCTTTCGTTCAGTTCCCACACAGATTCCACACCGTCGTGAGGAACGACATTTATGACAGTCAGTTGAGATTAGCGTTTTCGGTACGGGGGGATCAAATCACAAAATCAGCCTAGCATATATACACCTTCATAATGATATTTGTATTTTCTTGTCTTAGCTTCTGTGGCAAGGTCTTGATGGGCTTGACGGACCAGTGTTGTCTGGTACCAACTATGTCGTAAAGAGGGTGTCATTGTATGGAAGTTATGTACAACAAGGTAAACAAATTGATGGTATACATTACATATACAAAAAATTGGCTGCTTAAGCCACGAAAAGTGTTGCAATTTAAAATTGGCCAACGTTTTGTTAATAATCCGTAAATAGCCTAGATGCTTACGTGGCAGCTCATTTAAGAAGGATTTTTTTACTGATTTGCCCTTGTTTGACCGATTTAGTAACTTCTTTTTTAGGCAGTTTTTTTGTTTGAAATTTGAAAACAATTCCGGCAAGTTTAATTTTCGTGCAGGTAGTTATTATGAGCGCATATTTTTAGGTTATTAGTTTCTAATTTTGTTACAAATTATTCACTGGAAATCTGTTAATAATAATTATATTTATTGAAAATATTAATAGTTGATATTTGTTGAACTTCGTATTATTAGTTTACACGAATATACTGTAAATAAGTTTCGTATTTACAATGAATATACTGTAAATCAGTTTCGTATTAGGCAGTTTTTTTGTTTGAAATTTGAAAACAATTCCGGCAAGTTTAATTTTCGGCAAGTTTTAATTAAACAATATTCAATTAGGATTAGAATTTTGAAAATCAAAATTCAAAATTTTAATTTTGAAATCGTGCAGGTAGTTATTATGAGCGCATATTTTTAGGTTATTAGTTTCTAATTTTGTTACAAATTATTCCCTGGAAATCTGTTCATAATAATTATATTTATTGAAAATATTAATAGTTGATATTTGTTGAACTTCGTATTATTAGTTTACACGAATATACTGTAAATAAGTTTCGTATTTACAATGAATATTTCGTTAATAAACTTCGTATTTACAATGAATATATTGTAAATAAGCTTCGTATTTACAGTATATAAACTGTAAATAAGCTTCGTATTTACCACTCGGCCTAAACTCAAAATCAACGACACGGCCAAACACTTTCATGAAGCCACAACCCACATTCAAAGATACTGCTGGAATTGAACTCTCCAGCGCACTTCCACCTATTCTCCGGTGTCTCTTCGTCGGCAGGATGGTGCGCGCGAGGAAGAAAAGCTCGGCCTCGGGCTGGTGCTGGTGGTCGCGCGCAGAAGAGAAGGAGGAGAAGAAGACGGCGGCGCTCGGTCTCAGCTGGATGGCGCGCGCGAGGAAGAGAAGATCGGACTCGGGCTGGTGCTGGTGGCCGCGCGCAGAAGAGAAGAAGGAGAAGAAGACGGCGGCGCTCGGTCTCAGCGGGATGGCGCGCGCGAGGAAGAGAAGCTCGGACTTGGGTTGGTGCTGGTGGCCGCGCGCAAAAGAGAAGAAGGAGAAGAAGACGGCGGCGCTCGGTCTCAGCGGGATGGCGCGCGCGAGGAAGAGAAGCTCGGGCTCGGGCTGGTGCTGGTGGCCGCGCGCAGAAGAGAAGAAGGAGAAGGAGTGGGATTTCGTGTTTGAAATTTCTGTTTCTATGAGAGAGAAGATTACGTGATCTGTGGTTATAATTACACGGAAATTATTATCCGAAGATATTGCGTTTAATGATATTAAATTTCGTGAGGTTAATGGGCGGGAAAATATAAGGGTAGTCTCGTCCTATATTAGCTGTAAATAAATCCTCCTGGCTATTTACCACTTATTAACAAAACGTGGGCTAAAAATAAATTTCATATTTTCAGGAGGCTATTTAGCTTAATTACCCTTAAATATATGTATGTTTGTATACACGGCAAACTGTCTAATTTTCCAGTCCCTTATTACACAGGTATTGACCCATTGGAGCTGAAGAAGTATTTTGGGCCATCCAATGAGTTCATCAAATCTCTATCTCAACAATACAACAAGCCTATGGGTATAGACTCTTCCATTTCCATGTTGGAAGAGGCAAAATTCTTATCTTCTTGTACATATGGAACTCAAACAAAATGGGGTGATGAGGTAAGCTAGTCATCATAGCTTATAGCTTCCGAAATAATCCATTTCGGTTGTCATCATTAGTTCTGCTCTCAATCCAGGTCGGTTTTTTGCGTCACTCGGTCACGGAAGATTACTTGACGAGCTTCGCATTGAAATCCAGAGGCTGGAAATCGGTCTATCTGAGCACTTCGGTGCCTCAGTTTCTGGGGTCGGGCGTTACGAATCTGAACGATCTGTTGACTCAGGCGACGCGGTGGAGCTCTGGGCTGTTTGAGGTCGGGATATCAAAGTTTAGCCCGTTAACTTACGGTCCCTCAAAGATGTCATTCCTTGAGAGAACGTCCTATGCATATCTCTCATTCTTTCCTCTCTACTTCTTGCCCTTGTGGTGCTTTGCCACCATTCCTCAAATATGCCTTTTGAGTGGCATATCGCTCTATCCCAAGGTAACATGATAATTTTGCCATCCCACGCTCAACTCTTGAATTTAATAGGGTGTTTAGGAACCCCTTGAATACAGTTCCTATCAAGCACTGACTTGGTGCTACGCTTTACCGAAATTCTGCCATGTGTCGCTCCGATTAGTTATTATTATTATTATTATTTTTTTTTTTTTTGTAAATGTTGTTTCTAACTAGTGTTATTAGTCACTTGGAGGTCATTTTAAACATAAAAAAAAATTCTATGTAAAATAATTAATTTGTGACACAAGAATCAGAGATCATAGTTACATTATCAGCTCTCAAGATTTTATACCAACAATATCATCTACCTCATTCTCTTTCTTTATTATGATTACCTTATAAACAATAATCTTAATTTTCTTCCTTCTTTGTAAAAGCTCTCGAGCTCGTACTTTGCAGCGTTCCTCTTCATCTTCGTGTTGGCTCACGCTCAGCATTTCTTCGATGTTTTCACGACCGGAGGCTCGTTCCGAGCGGTGATGAACGAGCAAAGGATGTGGATGATCAAGTCGGTCACGTCACACATGTACGGAAGCTTGGACGCTTTCATGAAGAGGATCGGCGCAAGGGAGGCCACTTTCTCTCTCACCAACAAAGCCGGGGACGACGAGAAGGTCGAGCTCTACCAAAAGGGCTTGTACGATTTCCGATCTTTGCCTATTTTCCTCGTCCCGATCGCCTTCATCGTTGAGTTGAATGTCGTTACGTTTCTCGTCGGAATTGGGCGAGCTTTTCTCGTGGGAGATTTTGATGAGACATTGGTGCAAGTGTTCATTTCATTCTACATATTATTCATAAACTACCCTATAATTGAAGGGATGGTCTTTAGGAAAGACAATGGCTGTTTTCCGAAATCGCTCACCATATTATCTGCTGTACTAGTCTCTATGGTGATTTTCTTGACAGCTGGAGTTAAATTCCTAGTGTAGTAAATTTACCTACGATTTGATAAATAAAAAAAAATGCAAATTATCTTATGCATTTTGAAACGCACGCGTTTAAATTTGCATGATTTTCACGTGACAAGGCTTGTACAACAAGGTTCTGAATTCCGACGATTTTCGTCGATTTCCGGCGGCGGCGCTGCTGCCCGTGGGCGTCCGGCTGATGAAAGTAGGTTTTTTTTTTTTTTTTTTTTTTTTTTTTTTTTTTTTCCGTTTTTTGTCGATTTTTGATTTTTGTCGTTTATATATATATATATATATATATATATATATATATATATATTTTTTTTTTTTTTACTTCTTTGAAACAAAGCAAAAGAAATTGGCCCTATGGGGATAACATAGCGATTTTTTTTATTCGTTGGATTCGTGTTCGAGCCGGATGATGAAAAATTATTATGTCCGGTTCTTTCGGGGGATGGATCTGCAAGCTCTTGAAATGGCGGAAGCTGACTTGAGTAAAGCTGAAGGCAAGAGACAAACAATTGAGGCAAATCTATCTCTCAGACGAGCTATCATAGTGCTAATCACTTGACCTATGATTTGTTTGTGTTGGTTTAAGTTTTATTTTTTATTTATTATATCTATTCTATTTTAATTAAGACAAAAGATAAAAAAAAAATAGATTTTAAAAATGTATAAAAGAAATAAGAAAATTATCTATATTTATTGAGAAAAAGTAAAGTGACCTATTTAAATTAATATGTTAGACATTTTTAAGTTAATTTAAGTCTTCTTTTTATTTTGTGGTTATTATAGTTTATGGGTCCGAAAGAATTAAAATGAAAATAATCTTTTGTCTACTTATTAAAATTACACATACTATGTATTAAGTCTATAGATCATATAACATTTTGCAAGTCTAAAAAATTGAAAAATTTATGTATGTATACATGTATATATTTTAAATATATTATGTAACATTATTTCCGTTCGATTTTTCATCGGTATGTCTGTTTTCCATGGAAAACGACATTTGAAAACGATAAATCAGCTGCTATTTTTCACATTTTTTCAGTTCGATTTTCCGTAAATTAGTATGCTCAAAACGACGTCGAAAAGGGCATTTTGAACCTTTGTACAAACTACATACATGTTTAACTCAGAGATTGACTTAAATACTAGGACCCACCTTATTGACTTTACAACTTCATATGAGACCACCAGATGTAGCGAAATAGCCTTTATTATCAGCATATGCATTATAAAATATGATCCCTCCACTTAGTGATAAAGACCTAAACTCTTAAAGAATTTTCTATTAATTGAAGTATCGAACAAAAAACAATGCTGATTCACACGGTTGGTTTTGCCGGAATTGAACTGGCCTTACTGTTTGTGTTCCAGCTGCTTTAAGCAAGCCCAAACAATATCTTCAAAACAATTTATTCAATCTTGTAAACTAATACTGATGTCCGATGATAGCATGCTAAAAACTTTTTTTTGGGAGGCTATTATAACTACACTATAGAGGAAATTTTGGTTATTGTTTTCTATTAACTTTTTAGGTCAGATCGATCTTAAACAAACTTACGTGAAAAACCCATAACTTCATGGTTAACTCATTGAATGAATGAGGTGTTGACTAGTCCTACATCATCAACTTGGGGCATTATTCACGAAAGTAACATTAAAGAACTAATATCAATAACTCTAGACAGATACAATAATACATTTCTAGACTGTAATGTTATGATGAAAGGAGAAAAAGTCCTACAAATACGAGCATAAAAGATCTCCAAGTCCGCAACGCAACCAGGAAAGAAACTCTGAATGGAACTGCCAGAGGATGGAGCTCTAATATCTAATATCTAGCTGGGACAACATCCAATGCGGGATGAAAAATAAACCTTTATTATTGAATGCCAGTTTGTCAAGGTTGGTTCTAGAATAATGCGAGTCAATGGGCTATTAATGTTATAGCAGATATTCATTACCTTAGATTGAAATGTTGGTGGTCGATTTATGGTCCCAAAAATCGAAAATTGTGGTGGCTGATGGAATTTGCGATAGAATTAATGTGGAAATTTGAAAAAATTGTGTTGATGGAAATTGCGGTGGTCGACGAAAATTACGATAAAACACGAAATTGCGACGGAAATAATATTGCATAATTTTAAACATAAAAAATAAGTTCCATACACATATAAGAAGTTTGAAAGATAATAATAAGTTTCAATTACAAACACACATAATACACAATCATAATAAGTTCAAATTTCAAAGTCAAACACATATAATAAAACACACATAGTAAGCTGAAAATATCAAAGTCAAGCACACATAAGCAACACACATAATATGTTTTAAACACATCATAATTTCATGTACTACCCCAATTATAAAATTCACTAACAAAAATTATCATTTTTTATATTTTCAAATATTAATTTGTTAACAATTACATATATTAAACTACAATTTTCTAACAACTAATTTCCAATTAACATCAATTTAAAATTTGTAACCTCTCCAAAAAAAATTAAAACAATTATATGTTCACCATGAACAAGTACAAACAATACCCAATGAATAAAATGGAAAAACCTTAAAAATTAAAATTTATAGGCTGAAAGACACAAATGTATACAAATAAACACACTTTCCATGCAATTTTTCAAAATATTGTTGAATTTACACTAGTTTGATCAGCTTTTGGACGACACGATCGAAATTGCGACATGAAATGCGACGGAAATTGTGACGAAAATGACACGAGTTTTGTGTTTTATATCATGGGCTAAACGACATTAATGGACGCAACGGCATGAAAATCTCTATGCAATTTTGATGCAATACCCGCAATACAAAATGGCAAATCGCACATATGGTCATAAACGTGTCGGACTTCTCAAAATACCGTAATTGCGACACAATTTCCCAAAATATTAAACCTTGGTATCAACTGCCATTATTCAAACATGAATAATACAAGTCTTCGTAGAAAGCGTATAACTCAATGAATACGAGACATCTTAACAAAGCGATAATTAGAAAGCGTATAATATTAAAAACTAAGGTTTTGAGAAATCAATATCTGTGATATGCTTATTTCTAATTCCCAAAAGTGAAAAGAAAAGGAAAGAGATATTTTTTTTTGTATAGAGACATAAATGCACGGCCAATTAGAAAAAATCATTAGAAAAGTAAAATATAAAGCCGATACGTCATTCTACATTTCCCTTCTACATATTCCCTTATATACTGTTTTAAAATTAAAAAATTGATTTTTCACAACCTATGTGGGACTTTTTTCCTCACTTGCTTTTGTATATATAATATATATATATATATATATATATATATATATATAACGTGTTGTGCGTAGAAATGTAAAAGTGCAATTCAACCAAGAATCGCACAAATAAAAAGCTTCTTATTATTTTTACAAAATACTAAAAAAATTGAAAGAGTGATGTTAATCTTTAAATTAACACGCTCTGAGCAGTACGCTATGGCGTAAATCAAGCACGAAATCCCGAGTAAAGTAGAGTACTCTAGAGATATCGAATATAGAAATCGACAAGAACGTGAGGCTGATCAACCCACGCATGCCAACACCAACAATTATAAATAGCAAGGACGAAAGGGAAAAAGTATACTTTTTTTTTTACTCATCACGTACTTCACCTACCACTGAGCCTCACTTTTATTCTCTCTTACTTTACTACGTACACTTACTAGATTCGTATGTATTTAAGATACTTTAGCCTAGTTTATCAAGTCCCGAAATTTGTTTATGTCAACCATGAACACTGACGGATCTACATGAGGTGACCCCCTAATTTTTTTTATTTTTTTTATTTTTTTATTTTTTTATTTATTTTTTTACATTTTTAGCCCATTTTTTAAAAAATTACACTAAAAGTTTACAAATTAGCTACACTTGAGATTTTTTTTTCAAATTAGCTCCCCTGATTTTTTTTTTTTCAAATTTGCCCCCTTGATAAGCTTTTCTAGATCCGCGACCATGAATATATAGAAATTATATTGATTCTGGAATTAGTATTTCGTATATCACACAAAGATTAATTTATTGATATTCAACAATACCAAGAGTAAAAATCAACGTATTGTTGCTGAAGGAAAATGTTCCGAGTAATCATGTATATTGCTACAATGTGTTTATTTGAATTACAAATCTGATTAGAAAAGTCCCCTTCGTCGAATATTCTTAAATACTAATTACAAAATCGTACTAACTAATATAGCACAACGTTTGCCAATATAGAAGCCCAAAACAATCTCATAGGTTTCACCAAGTCTAAAGAGAAGTGTGAAAGGTAAGAGAACAAGTATATATATGGGAAAACCATATCATATGCATATATATATATATATATATATATATATATATATATATATATATATATATATATATATATGTCATAATGTTGTACAAAATTAACCGAGTATAAGTACAAAGGAAACGGCACTATATACTCATATATATATATATATATAAATATATATTTATAACCCGATATATGTCACCTATACCGGCAACAAATAAAGCATTATTGTTAGCCATCTATCAACGTATATAATGAAATCAATTAAGTTAATACTCTATATAGCTGTAGTTCATAGACATAATATCATCACAATACTTGCTAATAACCCTAATAGATATAATGGCCGACGTACTATATATATGAATATCAATTATATCTGTGGCCAAGACGAAGCTCCAAGTCAAGCCGTTCACCGTTGATCGAATCCGGTCGAGCCTCGCCACCACCGCGCCCCAAATCCGCACCCATCTCGAGCTCATCATTTGCAGATTGATTCGGGGTCTCGTAGGAAAAAGTTGTACCGATGGACGGCCCAGATGAAGGCTGAAAGTACACACCGCGGTGGTGGTGGTTGTAGTCAATCGGGTGATACCAATTACCGGGGCTCGAAAAACGGGACAAGTCACCATTATTTGGCGCGAAGCCGGACATGTCTTGATGGTCTTTTTGGTAATTATGGCTGTGTTGCTTCGCTTTGGCTCTGTCTTTCCTGTGGATGTTCATGTGGCCTCCCAAGGCCTGAGCGTTGGTGAAGCCTCGCTTGCAGTACGTGCATTCGTAGCTTCTTTTTCTTGTCGTTTTCGTCGCTTGGTTGTCGTTTTCTTGGTTGACTTCGTTGTTCTCTTCGCTCGATGTCTCCCACCTCATTCCTTGTTTCCCGGCAGATTCCATAACGTGATCGCTATAGATTTTGGATAATCTAGCATAGAGATTTAGAGAAAAATGAGGAGAAAGAGAAGATAGAGAGAGAAAGGGATAGTGGATTAAGGGTACGAAAGACACGGAATATGAAGACAATTATATAGAAGACAAACGCTAGTGACCAATCTCTGTGTATATTATTATTTGTGTAATTTAAATTTATTTACGAAATCAATATTGGATATATATGCATGGAGTGTTTTTCATCTTATTAGCCGGCCTCATTATTAATTAACTTGTTTAATTATTTATTAATTATTATTATTTTTGTCTTTCATTCTCAAGTTCTTCTTATAGCCTCCTAAACTATTTTCTGTTAATTGATTTTTTTTTATTAGAAGATCCTCATATATAGTGTTCTACTTATCTATAGCTGCTGTAGCTTTCCTGGGTTTATTTGACGCGGTTGATATATGTAGTAATAACTCGCTGTATAATTATTATTATAATTATTATTTATTGGACTAATTCAATATACATAACATTTATTTAAAGGTGTTTTGCCGTACAAATTGTCATTTATAGCTAATGTAACTGTGGACAAATTTTTTTTTTGTTCACACTGTAAAATAACAGTACATGATTATCTGAAATATGACATTGTCAAGTAAAGATATGTGAATTTTAAGGGAGTTTTAAGCTTATGTAGATATTTTTCTTTTTACAGTGGTCGATTTAATGTTTTTATAAAGCGGTTGTTTAAACAAATACTCCATTAATTATAATAAACAGATAAATAATTATAAAAGAAAACTAATTAATCAAATATATAATTGTATCTATATGGGACACCAGATACACACATGTAGTGGAAGTACTTCCGCCGCAAACGATGCCTTTTTCTGAGTTTTTAATGATTTGAGAATGAAATTATTAGTAGGAATTTTTAAGAAAAGGTAGCTATATTAACTAAAAGATGCGCAGATAATAGTGTTTAAAATACGTGCAATTAAAGTAAAGGCTTTCTATAATTTTCATAAGTTGCCACTAAAGGAGGGCATAAGGTTAATTGATTAACCTTATACGGATTGGTCCGGTTAAAGGTTGGCCTTAATTTTTTTTATAATTCCGTTTGCTTTTCTCTTGAAATGTTTAAAAATAAAATAGTAAATAAAATTTATTTTCTGAGTAACTGTAAAAACATTTCTGGTTATTTTTAACCGCGGTCGTCAAAGTTGTTTGACCGGATTGACCGATCAAAAGGCACCACATATGTACAATGTAAAGCAAATTTATGCCAGAATTCATTTATTATACCGCATCATAAAGCTATATTTTCACAAAATTTCAGGGCAATTAAATTTACATTCTAACACCTTATAGCTAGGAAAGGTATCGATTTATGGGTCTAGTTCATTAGTTGTACAATGCATGATAGTACAAATGTCCTATATATTCCATTTAAAAAATGTGAATAAGATCTCACATGTCACCGTATAGGAGTTATGTACACACCCAAGAATATCATTTTTTGAAACCCTTTTATACTAGGCTCCGATTGACGTAAATTGATCGTCGTAGTTGCTATAATTGGTTTCTGATTCGAGACCGTATTTCTTTATAATACAATTAATTATTGACTATACTTAATTAGTAAATCATTCATGGAGATTGTATTTAATTAGGCCAGTCAAGCACTAGTATTTTTGCATGATTGACAAGGTTATATACACTTCATATCCAACTGTACATAGATATCTATATAAACTATTATAGGTACTAGCGTAATGCGATTGGATTATTTTGGAGCAGTTCAAAAGGAATAAATTGATAGTAACCCAAAAAAGTGTTTCAGATTGAAACAAAAGGGAATTATTTTTAATAACAAAAAAATATTGTGTGTGCCTCTGCCACATGTCTTCTAGTGTAGTAGTTGTTAATTTTAGTTAATTTGTCGATAATTTATTGATTGTAGACGGCCACAAAACGCGTTTACTATATCGCCTGACGATGATATTTTAGATTTAAACCTCGTCAGTATATAAAATATGAGGCGGCCTTTTCTGTTTCCCTCATGTTGATTATATTTATTTTATCATAGTACCAACATATAAATAATTTCGGACCAGCTGACGAAAGAACAAAGGTGTCAATGACAACAACGTAAGTATTGTAATATTATTTGCTTGTGTTTCTCATGGGATTCGCAGACTCCAAATCCGAGAACAGAAGATATCTAGATCGAGTTTGAATCAAATAGGTCCGAGAACTTTTGAAAGTTAAAAAACGATCCGTTCATAAGTTAAGAACAAGCGGAACTTCGAAAAAAGAGAGAAGATAATAGATCAAAAACTAGTCAAAACAAAGCAAACAAGCGTACATAAGTCAAAATTAGAGCAAAACGCTCACTTTGAAGGTTATATCGAGCACACGAGGAACAACCACCTACTACGCACATCTTGGAAACGGTTATTTGATAATTGTCAAAGACGTGGGGCTGATCACCCCACATACTTGACTGAGAACGTCTATAAATAGAAAATGAGCTCGTTGGAGAAGGACACTTCACTTTTTTACGCACAGATCATAAGACCAAAACTTCACCTATCATTCAGCACCCTCGTTATTTACTCTCTTTTACTAGATTAGTCTGTACTTAAAGAAAGTCTTGCCTCGTTACTTGGAGTTCTCGTGACTGCGTTCTCGGTACCAAGTCGTACTTCGTGAGATAATTGTTGTACCAATTTTGTTTGTCAACAGTTTGGCGCTAGAAAGAGGGGGTAGCATTGAAGCTCAATGGCTAGCTCATCAATTCCAACCTGAAACAACACCACTGATGGTTCCGATCCTCGGATCAAGCACTATAACCGCACCCTGCCGCTCACACCGAAGGAACTTGTCAAGTATATCCCCGAACCCAGCCTGGCTGAACAATTCAAGGAGATGCAAGAACGTCTCTAGCCCTGGAAGCCAGCAACAAAGAATTGGAGGGAAGACTCCGAGCAAAGAGGGTCACACTGCTAAGCGCAATAGTAATCACCGAAGAAGAAACCCTCTCACAAATCAGGAAAAGAACCTATGGAGCAAGAACCGTGGATTAAAAATCCCGGAAACATGCTAAAGATCGGTTATGAAAGGGAAGAAGAAAATTCGGAAACAGCAGGGTACCAAGCCAGTCAGGGAAAGATCCCTGATCGATATCAACCCACGACCGAAAAAAGCAGGTCCCAGACCATGAAAGATCCTAAAGAAGATTCAGAAACTGGGGGCAACGCAAGCACAAACGAGACTCACTTCAAAAGATTGGAGCGTCGCATCGAGGAAGTGGCCTTCGGACAAGAAACGCCGACTCCAAAGATCGAAAAAGCTATCTCCCTTTTCACAGCATGAGTGTTAGAACAAATGTTACCCGATCGTTTCAGGATGCCAAGCATCCCGACATACGATGGGATGACTGATCCTGGAGACCACCTCGACACGTTTTCATCATGGATGCTTCTGCATGGAGCAGGTCCCGAGGTAATGTGCCGAACGTTCTCTTTCACCCTTACAGGCTTAGCCAAAACGTGGTACAGGAAGCTCATGCCAAACTTAGTAGGATCTTGAAACAACTGGCTTGAAAGTTGATCATGGAACAATTCGTTGGCTCAAGTTCAGAAAAAACTCCCTAGGAAAGGTTGCTAGCAGTCAAGCAGGCCCACCATGAATCACTAAAAGACTACATCAACCGGTACTTGGAGCAAGCATTGCAAGTAGACGACCTCAATGACGAATTTAAACTCTTCGGAATCCCCTCGAGGATCAGAATAGAATCATAATTATGGTGGTCACTTCAGAAAACAAGTCCTTGGGACTATAATGATTTCGTGAAGAGAGCTAGAAAAATACATCTATGTTGAGGAAGCAAGGTTGGTAGCCAAAAAAGGTCGAGCCCCCGAAGACTCGGCGAGAAGAGCAAAGGTTGGTAGCAATGTTAATCGTGGGCGGGCCACTTATGAGAGGAATCACAAGAAGTGTCGAGATAAACTATGTCAGAGAGGCTCAAGCAGGGCATCGACAAATCCTTTTCACAGTAGGGCAGAGGTCAATTAAGACCCTTAAGGCTAGCTCGAAACATATCACCTTCATGGCAAAAGATGCTCGATGGATAATGTTCCCACACAATGACCCTCTGGTGATCTCGGATCTTATCGGGAACATGAACGTCCACAGAATCTTGGTGGATAACGAAAGCGTAGTCGATGTTCTCTATAAGGAAACATTCGATATGATGGGTCTTAAAAGAATCCCTAGCTCATTCTCCAGAAAACCTACGGATTCACGGGCGACTCCATTAGGCCAAGAGGTATCATCTCAATACCAATTACTCTGGGGGAAAATCCGAGAACCAAGACTATCAACACCAAATGGGTGGATGTTTCGAGCAAGTCAGCATTTAATGCAATCATCGAGTTACCAACTCTGCAAGCACTTAGAGCCACCACATCCGTGGAGTGCATGAAGATGAAGTTCCTGACCGATCAGGGAGTCGGAGAAGTACAAGGTACCCAGGCGCTTGAAAGAAGTTGCTACGCCGACTATCTCAAGAATAACTACGACAAAGTGTTAGGAATATTGCCCACTGAAGATAATAAATAAACATGAATGATGAATGAATTGCATAAGAAGTTTACTTTATCATCATCATATGATTAGTGGGTTGTTTTATGAATCAGAATCAATAACAGCTATCATCCATAGCCTCCGCATTAAACGGAATCACATGCTGGGCATCTGAGTTCGGACGGTGAGCTAAAACATGGTCGATGACTGATATATGCCTGGATAGCTATATCTAAAATCATATATGTGGAACAGAGTGCAGGTTGATCACTTTATAGGAGCATTCTGCACTTGTGGTAAGTGTACGGCCTCGACAGACTTTGGTTGTTGATGTGTCGTTTAAGTACCGTTACGACAAACTAACCAGGTTCGCTATGATGGTCACAGTGAGACTTGATCTAAATCCTGAAGTGATCATGGACTTCTAGGTCATATCGCCGTGTTCTTTGACTCATTCGTCGAAGGTTACTGAGACGCTGGGATACTTACGTCTTGTGAATCCGGAACGTGATATAAGAAGAAAGTGGTTGACAGATATGAAATCCAGCCTTCATGAAAAAAGGTCAATGTTCACTCACCTAAGTGTTGATTTCAGAACCGATAGATTCCTAGCACTTTTGTAGTAAGTAACATGCGGAAGAATCTTTCGCTGGGGAAGCAATGGTGCTTAGGTATAAATGTATCGAGAAAGGTATAACATGATAATTGACCTTACTCGATAGGGGTTGAACTTGGAGGATCTTGATCACGAATTGACTAGATTAGTGGACACTCATCACAATGAGTAAGTATAATTGTAGTAATAAGGAGAGTGCAGTCTTGGATTACTTTGTGGAATACTGAACAAGATTGAACAAATCGATTGAAAAGAGAAAAGACTATTTCGCTTTTTGATCAAATTTGTAGGAGCTTCTTGTTACGAATATTGCCCACTAGAATATGATGATTACTAAATAAGATAAGAAGTTACTTTATTAGTATAATATGATTAGTGGGTTGAGGTCTGATAAAATTCAGAATCAATAACAACTACCATCCGTAGTCTCAGTATCAAACTGAGTCGCATGCTGAGCATTCGAGTTCGGGCGTTGAACTAAAACAAGGTCATGACTGATATAGGTCTGGAAAGCCTTATATAAAGTCATATATGTAGAACGTGAGTGAATGGTGATCACTCAGTGGGAGCATTCTACACTTTTGGTAAGCGTACAATCCGGACAGACTTTGGTTTGGATAGATATGTCGTTTAAGGACAACGCACTAGTCGAAGTCGCTTATGATGGTCACAGTAACGCTTGATCTAAATCCTGAAGTAATCATGGAGTTCTAGGTCATGTTACCAGGTTCTTTGATTCACCAAATTAAAGGCTAATGAAACGCTCACTAAATAGGTGTTTTGGGAAGTCCGGACATGATCGTAGAAGAAAGTGATATATAGATACAGAATCCAGCCTTCCTGAAAGAAGGTAAATGTTCTCTCACCCAAGGGTTGATTCCAGAAACGATAGATTGCTAGCACTTCCGAGATTGGCTTCGGTTCGGAGGAATCTTTCGCTGGGTAAGCAATTGTGGTTAGGGTATATATGTAACGAGAAAGGTATAACGGAACAAATTGACCTATCTCGATACAGGTTGAACCTGGAGGATCATGATCACGTACTAACTAAATCATTGGACACTCGTCACGATGAATAAATATAATTATTGTATTATGGGAGAGTCTTGGCTTACACGGTGAGTGCCTGACCAAGATTAGACAAAACGATACGTAAAATAGAAAAGACTGTTTCGTCTTTTGATCGAGTTTGTTAAGCTTCAAATACTAGGTCCATAGTCCCCGATTCGGCTTCGATAAAGGCAGATAAGAACGTTCATATAATAATGGTTTCATTGTTAAAGTCTCACTTGCTGTAATTGTGATTGACAACATTAATTATGAAAGATGGGTATTTGCGGAATTAAATAACTATTTATAGTAGAATTGTTTATTTATTGTTGGATCAAGTAAATAATCAATTAATAAGTTATTTATTTATTATTGGATCAAGTAAATAAATGATTTTGGATTTTTGGACTGGGCCTTGCGCTGAAGAAAAAATTCGCCACCTCCCTACCAAGGGGTGGGGGATTTTTTATACTGGTTTTGTACCGGTTTATTCTCTTTATTTGTTCCTAAAATAAAGGAGAGAAAATATAGGAAATTAGTTATTGTTCTATATTCTCTCCTTATATTTAAGAGAATATTTAGGAGAAATATATTCCTATATATAGTCAACAAATAAAATATTTTATATTATCATATAAAATAAAATCATAGATATGATCTGATGGATGAGAGAAAAAGTAGGATTTATGAGATGAGATCCAAGGACTAAGATTAAATCCACTAGTGTGAGCACAATAAAAGAAAATAATATATTCTAGAATATCTCCTTTTAACTGCTATAAATAAGGGGTTCATGAGAAGCAAAAAAATGAGTTTTTTTACCTAATTTTGCTACAGAAAATATCGGCCAACCCTCCCCTCTTGGTGTGGCCGATCCTCTTCCTTTCTTTTCCCCTCAGAATTTCTTCAATTCCATTCTTAGAAATAAGAGAGAAAGATTTGAAACACCTCGTTTCAAATCTAAGTGAGATCAAGAATCGTTGCCCACTTATCAGTCTTATCTTCCTCGAAGATTACGTTTCGGAAGACTGTGGTGTCATCAACACGACGAGAAGGAATCCGAGAGTTTCAGAGTCATTCCGAAGGTCTGATCGTGAGGAGTCTTTTATAGACTGAAGACGGATTGTGAAAGCTTGAAGGTTCGGTTTGTGAGCCCAAATTTGTAAGTCTTCTGAACTTGTCATTAAATTTATCGGTTGCTTGACATATTGCGTTTGCTCTCATTAAATAACGTAAATCTAGATCTTGTTTAATTAATAACCATGATTTAATTAGCTTATGATAGCGTAATTAATATTTTCCATTTAAATGGTTGTTTGAGGTGCAATAATCACCATCATTTCTGTTAGTAGGTCCATAGTCCCCGATTCGACTCTGACTAAGGCGGACAAGAACTCTCTAGTAATAATAAAGATAAAGATTATTTTTTATTATTATAATCTCACAGCTATAAATTTTTTTAGTAGTATTCATTCGGAAATTTGTTTATTTGCCGAGTTAAACATTTATTGTGGAATTAATTTTTTATTGTTGGATCGAGTGAATAATTAATTGAATTTTAAGTTGGGCCTTGTGCACACTGTAAAATTCGAAATTCCTAGGCCCAATAGCAGCTAAGTTGGGCGCCTACTCTTGGTATTAATTACCCAATATTCTCTCTTTAATTAGTTGCTAGATTTGTGTAAAAGAAATCAAGTAACTAATTAAATAAGAGAGGGAATAATAATGGTTGAAATATTATTTCTCCATTAAATAAGAGAATAAGATATTGTCCTTTATCCTCTCTCATAATTAATTTCCTTATATCTAGGAGAGTAATAATGGTAGAAATATTATCTCGATCAAATAAGGAAATAAGATGTTGTTCTCATAATTCTCAAATATTTAGATTTCTTAAATATATGAGAAAAATAAGAAAATATAATATCATAGATTCTGATATGATAGATTAGAGAAAAAGTAGGATTCGTAGTGAAGATCCAACAAGTTATGCTTAGCTACAAAATATGAAAGAATAAAGGAGAATAAAATATCTCTAAGAGCTTTCTGGACTATCTCCTTTCTACCACTATAAATAGGGGTCAAGGAGAACACAATAGACACACAACAGAAGAAGCAAAAATTTGCCTAACATCATAGAGGTGGATGAATTATCTTCTCTCTCCCTCTCCCTCGAAATTTTGTGATTCCATTCTTAGAAAAAGAAGAGTAGATCTGAAACTGCATAATCAAATCTTGTGAGATTACTAGAGTGTTCCCACATTGTATTCTTGTTCGTCCGGAGATTACGTTTCGAAATACTACGGTGTCATCCAAGGAGATCCAAGAGATTAAGAGATATCTCGGAGATCAGATCGGAGCTCAAAGATTGGATGAGGAAGACGAGAAGAAGAAGGTGAACCCGTTTCAGAAGCTTGAGGAGAAACCCGTAAGTTTTCTGATCACTCGTCTATTTATTTCGATTGCTTGATAATTGCTCTCATGGTTTGATATTAATTAAATAAATCTAGATCTTGTAAAATAACATTAATTAATTAGCTAAGTATTCCACATGGTTATGATGAGGTGAATAATCACCAACACAAAGATGCCCACAAGGTGATGACAATTGGTACAGATTTCGACCAACGTCTCCCATGCCGAGGAGTAATCGGTCCAGGCCATGAGCTGGAAGAAATCATCCCAGACCCCGAGCAACTAGAGAAGAAGCTCATGATCGGAAAACACCTCGAGTCAAGTACCAAAAATAATATGATATCTCTTTTATCTAAAAGTTTAGATATCTTTGTATAGTCTCAGGCCGATATGATAGAGATAGATCCCGATCTAGCGTGTCATAGGCTAAATATAGATCCCAAGAAAAAAAATCTATTAGGCAAAAGAGAAGAGCTCTAAATACAGAAAGATACGCTACTTTAAAAGAAGAAGTAGACAAATTAATCTCCAATAGGTCGATCAGGGAAACTAAATATCCAAGTTGGGTTGCAAGCCCCGTTTTAGCTAAGAAACCTAATGGAAAATGACGAACTTGTGTAGATTTCACCTTGGAGCGACGAAGAAGTCCAGAAGCTGACAAGATGTATCGCGGCACTAAGTTGCTTTATCTCTAGATCAACTGATTGGCACATCCATTTCTTCGACGCCTTGAGGGGTTCCAAAGAATTCGAGTGGATCGAGAAGTGCAATAAAGATTTCGAGTCTCTGAAGAAGAATCTCGCATGGCCCCCAACCTTGAGAAAAGGACAAGATGGGAAGCCATTAGAAATCTATTTGGCCGTCTCAGAACACGCTATTAGCTCAACATTGATAAAAACGAGCGATAACACAAGTTGCCGGTGCACTACACTACAAGACGCCTCAACGATGACGAATGAAGGTACCCGGAGCTAGAAAAGCTGGCATTCACCCTCGTAACTGCGTCTAGGAAGTTGAAACACTATTCTTGGCGCATCCCATAACTATGCTCACCAACTTCCTACTTCGGCAAGTCCTACAAAAAGCAGACATATCCGAGAGGCTCATGAAATGGTCGTATTGAGTTAACTCAATACGACATACAGTTCAGACGCCGAACTGCCATCAAAGGACCTGCTTCGATCGACATTATCGCTGAATTTACGTACATGTCAGTCTAGTACTCTACCAGGGAGATGTACGTAGATAGAGCAGCAAATGAAAGAGGAGCTTCAGTTGGGATCGCATTCTCGGGACTAGATGGACACAAGGTAAAATTTGCTCTAAAATTTTCATTTAGTGCATCTAATAATGAGGCCGAGTACAAAGCCATGATACATAAACTCGAAATTGCCAAAGATTTAAAAAATAAAAAAGCTGAAAGTCTACTCGGTCTCTCAATTTATAATCAATCAAATTAAAAATGAGTTTCATGCAGAAAGGGAAAAGATGTCGCTGTATGTCGAGAAGGCACGGAGCATCATCAAAGAATTCGAGCTCTGCAAGGTAACAAAAATCCCCTGAGCAATGAACAAAGAGGCGGATGCTCTGGCAAAACTTGCCACTCAAGGGTCAACCTTGGGCTCAATCACTACTACAAAAATGACTTTTAGAAGCGACAGTTCGAAGTAGAAATGACAAGTCGCTTCTAATTAGAAGCGACATTTGACCTTTAAAAGCGGCTTGTCGCTTCTTACCTATTCCACGGATATACAAACATTTTGCATTGAAAAAGTCATACTGTTTGAGGTTAGAAGCGACAAGTCGCTTCTAAATTTTTCCCGCCAATTAGAAACGACTTATCGCTTCTAATCTCTCAAAATTTTAATTTTTTTGTTTTCTCCGCCAAAATTTTCAGAGGTTAACAAAAAGACGACGTTTAGTGTGACGTAGACATTTAGAAGCGATTTGTCGCTTCTAAATGTCACATCTAACAGCTAAAATTTTTGGCTCGTTGTTTTCTCCGCCAATTTTTTTAATTTTTTTTTACAAAACGACGACGTTTAGTGTGACCTAGAATTAGAAGCGACTTTTGACAAAACGACGACTTTTAGTGTGACCTAGAAATTAGAAGCGACTAGTCGCTTCTAATGTCGCCTCTAATCTAGGTCACACAGATTACAGCGCGCGACTTCTTCTTCTTCCTCATTTCACATCTCTGTTTCAGATTCTCTCATTCTCTCTCTCTCTCTCTCTCTCTCTCTCTCTCTTTCTCTCTCTCTTTCTCTCTCTCCTTCTCCTTCGATCGAGCCACCGCCGAGACTCGCGCCACCACCATGACTCGTGCGTCACCACAGAGACTCACGGGCCACCACCATCTCTCTCTCTCTTTCTCTCTCTCTCTCTCATCCGATCGAGTCACCTTCGAGAACCATCACCATGCCGGAATCTCCACTCTGAGCGCCACAACCGAGCGCAAGACCGCTGTCACCACCGAGCCACCACCACCACCAACCATGCCTCCCGTGAAGCTCTGCCGCCATTACCACACCACCACCATGTTTAATTTTTTTTGGTGTCTCCGACCACAATCTCTCCGTCACCACCACCTCCACCCACCATCCCTCCGCCACAGCCACTTGTGACCACCATATTCTCAGCCTAGCCCTATTTAAGCTCGACAACCCCGCCTCGGTATGTTTTTAATTTTTTTTTGTAATTTTCTGCCATTATTTCTGACAACCGTAGCTTTGCCAAATCACTCTCTTTCTCTGTTTCTCAGCTTCGTCTCCGGCCTGCCTCCAAGCTTGAAAGTCCGCCTCGATCTCGTAGCCCCGATAGCCCTGATCATCATCTCGCTGCCCCGTCCTCTCCGCTGGCCTCAGCCCGGTCGAGCGCCGCGTTGTTGTCAATGGTGCCCACAAGAAGAGTAGTAGTGTCTATTAGTATACATTTGATGTAATATAGTCTCACGAAGACTCTTGCTTGTAATTGCTTATTTATTAATAAAAGTTGAAACGTTCATTCATTCTTCCTTGTCTGAAGCTTTATGATAAAACCTTAGTCTTTAGTCCATAAACAAACCTAACAACATATGAAGAGACAAATGTAGATTTGCATGAACAAATTCTTCATGGTTTGCTTAAAACAATATATTCACAATCTAATGATCAAGGGACTATTGATCTCAAAACGCTTGTTAGGAGAACCTATGATGTCTGGTTATGGGACATTGAGAGTTGGAGACTCTATAGTTCTTCTAGGTATCTTCCGAAGGTAGTGAATTGACCAGTGCACTTCTAGAGACAGAATAAGAACAAATCATTTAACCTCTTATATCTTGAAGTCACTACATATGAATTGCATCATGCTTACCTCAATCCTGAAATGAGACATGTCATTTCATAGCTTACGTATTCTCATTTGAGAAAGTCAGAGTTCTAGATTCACTATGTGATATATTGGTGAAGTACTAAGTTATGAAGATGTCATGAGTAACTTTGTGAAGATCTCATAGATATTGAATTCATGTACAAGATTGCTGAAATGCAATGTATATCACCTCATGCTTTGTTCCTTGGAATGTGAATGTCAATAAAGGGTATTTTTGTCTTTTCAGACATAGGATGAAATGAATGTCAATAAATTTTTTGAAATTTTCATATGATGACATAAACCACTCGGCCAAGTTAAGAAATTTGGGCCTTGAGGATTAATTTCATTTCATGGAATTTTACTTGAAAATTCTTAATGGGCCTTTTCTTATGTTGTCTTGAACAAATGAAGAAGCATCTAGAAGCCCCTTCTAGATAGTGTGGCTGTCCAACCCAAAGGAGAAAAATAGAGATTATTTTGTGCATTAATGTATGAAGATACGTGCCAAAAGAAAAAGAAAGAAACAAATTTCCTCTACATAGCAAGAGGGAATTCGGCCAAACAAGTCAAGGGAGAAGCAAAATAAAGGAGGAAACAAATCCAAGGACTTGGTTGGCAAGTGTTGGCCGTGTGACTCTAAGGGAATAAGGGCAATATATGCTCATGAATTTGTGATTCTATAGAAGAGGAAACTAGCTTATTGAAGGTAAACCATCTCCTATAAATAGTGCTCTCATTCCTCTTATTTCATTCATTCTAAAGTTTTAGAGATTGAGAGCTTCTCTCTCTAGACTTGGCCGCCCATCTCCTCTCTCTCTCTCTCTAAGTTTCTTTTGTTTTTGTTTTGGCACCTAGGTCCACATTTGACCTAGTGTTTTATCTCTTCGACTCTTAGACTTGTTCTTGAGTCATCGTGTTTAAAAGTGCCCACACACTAATTCCTTTCTTTCTCGAGTGATTCTAGTGATAGAAACTTTCATGGTTGCTCGAGTTCCCGAGGAAAGAAGAAAGACGAGCTGAGTGGAGAGACGAACGTTTCAACCTTTCTAAGGCTTCTCAACGTTCAAGCTTCTCAAAGGTTAGTAAATAAATAATGCTCTTTAATAGTTTTAATTTATATGTACTTGCTCTTTGTCTAGGTTAGTAAAATCGTTTTACTTGTTTTAAAGAAAATTTTTAAATTTCGCCGCTTGCTCGTAGCGTTAAATATTTTCTTAACCCTAGATCAATTCCAACACGCGTCTCCTCTGCGTTGAGCCCCACGCCTTGTACCTCGTAGCGTTAAATATTTTCTTAACCCTAGATCAATTCAATTTCTGTTTCCATCGCTTGCGAATTTAGGGGTTTGAAATTGGATTTGGGATTAGGGATTTTAGAAGAACAACCAAAGCAGAGTTTGTTTTTATTGAAAATTACGTACTCATTTATTTACTTGTTTTTCTGATTATTTTTTTAAAGAATTTCAAAATTGTTTTAAGTATGTTTCGTTGTGTTGTTGTTTATTTTGCATACGATTGTCGTTTTGTTACCCATTTATGTAACATCGGCGTTCATTATAATACATCCAAATTAACAGCCTCTGGTAGTGACGGAAAGACAAATATTTGACATTATGTATTTTACCGCAACTTTTATACTTTAGGTATATATCCACAAAACCCGTAAACATATGGTATTTATGCCGCCATTTTCTCTACTTGTTTTAAAGAAAAATTTTAAATTGCGCCGCTTCCTCGAAACATTAAATCTTTTTCTTAACCCTAGATCAATTCCAAAAAATGGTATCAGATCTATGGTCAAAGATATGCATGCACATGTGATTAAAACTATGAGCTTGAAAATCGTTTTCGAAAGTTTACTAATTTTGTGACAAGTTAGAATTGTTTTCTTAAGATTTTTTTTTTAATTTATTGCTCATGCCTTTAAATTAAAAATCATGTTGATTTTCTATGACTTTGGGATGTTATTAAAACACATTAGAATTAGTTCGAAAAGTTTTTAATTTTTTATAATTAAAAACGTGTTTTTAAAGTTTGAGAAATTTCGAGTAATTTTGTGATTAGTTATATTGTCTTGCTAATTTCGTTTATTTACTCGTTTCGTTTTATGTTTGTTGTTATTTTCTTTTATACCATGTTAATAAAATACATATAAAAGCTTTAACAACTTCCTAAAACGTTCCGTTACACTCGATTCTTTATCGCACTCAAAGTCCGAACTTTAATTATTTCAGTTTTCTTTGAGCTCGAGAAAAACCCGCAGTAAAAGTGGCATAACTCTCTTCTCAAAATTTAAATTTAATGATTCTAGAATCAAATTAAAGGTATGTTTTTCCTCTTTCCAATGCAATTAGTTTTAGGTCAAAAGGACATCGGAGCCGCCAGTTATGGCGATTTTACTCCGAGGTGCGCGGCTGTTCCAAATGTCCTGTTTTTTTTAGAATTATTGAATTCCGAATTTAGGACCCCACTCCATGAGTTATAGAACTCTAATGAGAAAATTTTCTTGAGCGAAAATTGTTTTTTTTTATAAGATAATAAACATAATGTGAAAGATTAAAATGTTTTGATTTTTGAAATTTTAATTGAAATTGAATTTTTACAAAACTAGTTTGAATTTTGAAAAACCGTTTTCGCTTTCAAACTTGAAAATATTTTGTCATCCAAATCAAATAAGTTTTCGAAATGTTTTCAAAACTATATCTATATCACATATGTTCAAAATTTATATGCTCTTGAAAATTTGAGTGGGAGGTCTCCTCATAGACAAGCCGAAAAATAAAAGATGTGTAATCTCAAACTTTCAAGTGTTCGAGTGAGTTGAAGTTCACACTTCCCTCATGCACTTTCCCGAATAGAAAATAGGAAAATGTCCAAGTATGTACATTGTGCCTTTATGCACTAATACTGCTCTTCCTTGAATATGAAGATCTAGGATTCCTTTCTAGAAGTCCACTCTATCGCTCTGTAACTAGGAAATTTGATTCCGAACTTATAAGAGACGATGTGCCAACTCCAAAAACTAAGTGGGAGGGTTATACTTGTTTGTAACCCACGATCCCTAACACTAATGAAAGAAGCAATTAACGTGAGAGTAAGAGTCACGCTTGTGGCCCTCTCTTCAATGAGAGTACTCTATGACGTTTTTGCTTCGATCATTGCTCAATGAGCTACGTCCGAGAGTGATACGATGAAGACAAGGCCTCCTCTTGGGGGATTGTTTTTCAAAGTTGACCTTTTGGACTAAGTGGTTGGTTGCACACTTAGACTCAATCCCTAGTAATCCTCCCTTGAGGCTCTGCGAAAGGATATGAGTGATCAAACCAATTTAAAAGGTGGCTAGTCAAAATTGGTGTATTGACATCTTGGCTAAGCATTAATGATGTGTCATTTACTTATAAAAGGAGATTTTTTGCGGCCTTCTCTTGAGAGAGTAGATTATCATTTTGTTTGTCAAACCTTTGGATTTTATCAAATGTTAAAAACATAAATCCTAAACCAAAGACTAATCATAAACTTGTTTCAACTCTTATAGGTAAAATGTCTCTCAACCATTCTTTCCTCAAATAAACTCGAAGGCGAAAATTACGTCGACTGGAAACGTAACCTCGATATAGTCCTTACCGTCGACAAGCACAAAATGGGTTCTCACCACCTCCTGTCCTCCTCAAACGAATGAAGATTCGACACAAGAGGAGAAAGACGCCTTGGCGGCCTGGCTTCGATCCGATGAGATTGCGAGGTGCTGTATTTTGGCATCTATGAACAATGTGTTGCAAAAACAACATCGTGACATCGAAACTGCCGCCGATATGCTCTACAATCTCCATGAGATGTTTGGAGTGCAAGGACGTCAAGCAAGGCAATAAGCGATCTGACAGTTTATGAACTGTCGCATGAAGGCTGGAACTCCCGTTATAGATCATATGATGTTGATCATCAGCTATCTAAACAAAATAGAGATCCTTGGATCTGAGATTGATGGGGAGACTAAAATAGATATGATCTTGGAAACTCTCCCCGAGTCTTTTGATACCTTCAAGCTGAACTACTCCATGAACAAGCTAGAGTACACTGTTACCGAGCTTATGAAGGAGCTTCACACCGCTGAGGGACTCACTAAGAAAAAGAGGACTCAAGGAGTGGTACATGCTACTACCTCTACCTCTGGATCTAAGAAGAGACCTCGCAAGGCCGAGAAGAAGAACCAACCTAAGGTTCAAAAGAAGAAGAAGACGCCAAAGGCTCCTAACGTGGACAAGTCTAACAACAAGTGCCACCACTGCAATGAGCCTGGTCACTGGCGTAGAAACTGTCCTGCCTACCTCAAAACTAAGGAAAAAGGTATTGCACTTGTTACCGAAGCTTGCTTAGTAGCTGCTAATGTATCATCATGGATTATTGACTCCGCTGCTACTAACCATATTTGCTGCTCCTCGACTGGTTTTAGGAAAAGCAAAAGCTTAGAGGATGGCGACTTCTGCTTCAAGTGGGGTGATGAGAGAGTAGTGTCTGCGAAGGCTGTGGGATCCGTGACGCTGTGTTTTGAAGACCGCACTTTAAATTTGATTAATGTTTATTATGTTTCTTCCTTTGGGAAAAACCTAATATCAGTTGCTCAACTTTTCGAGGAAGATTATTATTTAAATTTTATAAAGAATGGAATTCGTATTTCTTTTTCAAATTCTTTTGTCACTGATGCATGTATGAAGAATGGTATTTTTTACATTTATCCCACTCAACCTTCTCTTTTAGACACTGAATTAGACATAGATCTAGTTAACAGGATCAAACTTTCTCATCCTTCCGATCTAACAAACTCAACATATCTCTGACACTTAAGACTTGGTCATATCAGTCTAGACAGGATTAAAAGACTTGTGAGGGACGGTCCACTCCAAGCCTGTGCAATAGGTTCACTACCTACTTGTGAATCCTGTATAGAAGGAAAAATGACTAAGCGACCTTTCTCCCATAAGCGTCGAAGAGCCACTGAGTTGCTGGAACTAGTACATTTTGATGTATGTGGTCCGCTCAGCCAACATGCACGTGGAGGATACGAATACTTCGTTATCTTCACCGATGATTACTCGCGATATGGTTTTGTCTATTTGCTCAAACACAAATCTGACACCTTTAACGTATTTAAGGTCTTTAGGGCTTTAGTGGAAAAGCAAACTGGCAAAGTGATCAAAACCCTTCGATCTGATCGAGGAGGTGACTATATGTCTAGAGAGTTCGATGACTTTCTTAAAGAAGAAGGTATCGCTTCTCAGCTTACCGCACCTTGCACACCTCAACAAAACGGAGTGTCAGAGAGAAGAAACCGAATTCTTATAGAGATGGTTAGATCAATGATGAGTTACTCATCACTCCCTCTTTCCTTTTGGGGATATGCCCTCGAAACAGCCGCTTACATTTTGAACCAAGTTCTGTCCAAAATAGTTCCTGGTACTCCTTATGAACGATGTACTGGCCGTAAAGTAAATCTTGGTCGCATCAAAATTTGGGGTTGCCCTGCACACGTGCTGAGGCAAAAGACTAGCAAGTTGGCTAGTAGGTCAGAATTTTGTCTGTTCGTTGGATATGAAAAGGAAACCAAAGGTTTCACTTTCTATAGTCCCGAGGACGATAAGACTTTCGTTAGCACGAATGCCCGTTTTGCTGTCAATGGTGCCCACAAGAAGAGTTGTAGTCTTTACTTATGTACATTTGATGTAATAAAGTCTCACGAAGACTCTTGCTTGTAACTGTTTATTTATTAATAAAAATTGAAACGTTCATTCACTTTTCCTTGTCTGAAGCTTTGTGATAAAACCTTAGTCTTTAGCCCATAAACAAACCTAACAACATATGAAAAGACAAATGTAGATTTTCTTGAACAAACTCTTCATGGTTTGCTTAAAACAAAATATTCGCAATCTAAGGATCAAATGACTATTGATCTTAGTACGATTGTTAGGAGAATCTATGATGTTTGGTTATGGGACATTGAGAGTTGGAGACTCTATATTTCTTCCAGGTATCTTCTGAAGGTATTGAATTGACCAGTGCAATTCTAGAGACATAATAAGAACAAACCATTTAACCTCTTTTGTCTCGAAGTCACTACGTATGAATTACATCGTGCTTACCTCAATCCTGAAATGAGACATGTCATTTCATAACTTACGTATTCTCATTTGAGAAAGTCAGAGTTCGGATTCACTATGTGATTCCGAACATGACCTATTGGCGAAGTACTAAGTTATGAAGATGTCATGAGTAACTTTGTGAAGATCTCATAGATAATGTACAAGATTGCTGAAATGCAATGTATATCGCCTCATGCTTTGTTCCTTGGAATGTGAATAAATGAACTGGCATGTGTCCAAATTGAGTCATGACTCTTTTGGATGAAACAATGTGACTTGTTAGCTCCTCGTCAATACATTGTTTCTAACTTATTCACAAGCGACAAAGGAGTTGAGGAAATAACAGCTAGAAGGATAAAAAGGTAATTTTGTAAATCCCGACTAGCTGATGATATTCATGAAGGGTAAACATGGATAATATTCAGTGGATCCACTCATCACAATTATGAGTAGAAAATAAATTCATTTGAACCGAGAGATTCTCAGTGTCAACTCTATAGTGCAGTCAGTTGACATTAAGCTAAACTTGAAAAAGGTTTGTGAACTTTTGAGTCCAAGTATATTAACTCAAGCTTTGTTCATTTGGATCCATGAGGTCACTATCAGAAATCATATAGAGTAGGAATAGTTAAACTAGAAGCTAAGTCAAAACAAGAACGAGACAAGTTTTACGAAAATTGTCTAAAGGGTATTTTTGTCTTTTCTGACATATGATGAAATGAGTGTCAATAATTTTTTTGACATTGTCATATGATGACTTAAACCACTCGGTCAAGTTATGAAATTTGGGCCTTGAGGATTAATTTCATTTCATGGAATTTTACTTGAAAATTCTTAATGGGCCTTTTCTTATGTTGTCTTGAACAAATGAAGAAGCATCTAGAAGCCCCTTCTAGATAGTGTGGCTGTCCAACCCAAAGGAGAAAAATAGAGATTATTTTGTGCATTAATGTATGAAGATACGTGCCAAAAGAAAAAGAAAGAAACAAATTTCCTCTACATAGCAAGAGGGAATTCGGCCAAACAAGTCAAGGGAGAAGCAAAATAAAGGAGGAAACAAATCCAAGGACTTACTTGGCAAGTCTCGGCCATGTGATTCTAAGGGAATAAGGGCAATATTCGCTCATGAATATGTGATATTCTATAGAAGAGGAAACTACCTTATTGAAGGTAAACCTTCTCCTATAAATAGAGCCCTCATTCCCCTCATTTTATTCATTCCAAAGTTTTAGAGATTGAGAGCTTCTCTCTCTAGACTTGGCCGACCATCTCCTCTCTCTCTCTCTCTCTAAGTTTCTTTCGTTTTTGTTTTGGCACCTAGGTCCACATTTGACCTAGTGGTTTATCTCTTCGACTCTTAGACTTGTTATTGAGTCATCGTGTTTAAAAGTGCCCACACACTAATTCCTTTCTTTCTCGAGTGATTCTAGTGATAGGAACTTTCGTGGTTGATCGAGTTCCCGAGGAAAGAAGAAAGACGAGCTGAGTGGGGAGACGGACGTTTCTACCGTCCTAAGGCTTCTAAACGTTCAAGCTTCACAAAGGTTAGTAAATAAATAATGCTCTTTAATAGTTTTAATTTATATGCACTTGCTCTTTGTCTAGGTTAGTAAAATCGTTTTACTTGTTTTAAAGAAAATTTTTAAATTCCGCCGCTTGCTCGTAGCGTTAAATATTTTCTTAACCCTAGATCAATTCCAACACGCGTCTCCTCTGAGTTGAGCCCCGCGCCTTGTACCTCGCAGCCCCATATCGGTGAAGATTAGTGATTATTTATGTTAATTAAATTAATTGATTAGTTAGTTTAGTAATTAGTTAGTTAACTTCATTAATTATGTAAATAAATTTGTTAGGTTGTTATTTATGTAATTAATTCACATGTTTATAAAAAAAATGTTAATTAGTTATTACATTAGTATAGTTAATAAGTATGTTAATGTGTTAGGTTAATAACTAGTTAATTGAATTAACTTGTTGATTAATTTCTTTATTTAATAAATTAAGTAGATTTATGTTTAATTGTTAAATTTATTGTTAATTAAGTAGTTAAATAAGTTAGGTTTAATTAAGTAGTTAAATATATGTTTAATCAACTAGTTAGAAAATTGATTAATTTATAGATAATTAATTTTGATAACTTAAACTGAAATTGAAATTGTATTTTGATAAATTAATTAGGTACTTTAGAATTAATTAAGTTAATATTATAATAATAATTGTAAATTTAACTTGTTTAAATTTATTGATTTGAATTGTTATATTGATATGGCCAACTTACTGAGGCTCGGTTTGGGATTTAGTTGTTCAGTAAGATAGTTCTGGCTGGTATATATGTTTTTATACCGAATATGCATGTTTTTGGTTTATCGAAATTTTAGGAGAAACTCTACCAATATTTTGATAATGAATTAAGTCTGTCGATATTTAAACCATTATGATTTGTGTCTAATTTTATTAACTTGTTCGTTAATTTGTTAATTTAATTAACTATTTAAATTTGTATTTTAATGATTAAATTATTGGTTAATTAAGTAGTTAAATATTTTAAGTTTTAATTTGTTGATATGATAATTAGTATGTTAAATAATTTAGAAAATTGATTAATTTTTAAATGATTAGTTTTGATAACTTAATATGATTGTAATAAATTAGGCAATTTAGAATTAATTAAGTTTTTATTATAATTATAATTGTAAAATTACCTTGTTTAAATATAGGAAAAATGGTATGAAATAGTCAATCCAAACTATGACTTTTGCAAAATAGCCATAGTTTCATTAGGTATAGCAAAATAGCCAATTGAGAGTACTACGACTTTTAATCATGCCTCGATTAATTTTAATCAAGCCTTCATAAAACTTACATTCTGTCTTTATAGTTCGTTGAGATTAAATTTAATCCAGCCTAGATTAATCTTACTTTGGCTAGTTTGCATATAGTTGACAAACTATGGCTATTTTGCAAAAGCTTAAGTTCTATTTGGCTATATAGCCGCTTGACCCTTAAATATATTGATTTGATTTGTTATATTGATGTAACCGAGCCACCGAGGCTCGGTTTAAGATTTAGTTGTTCAGTAGGATAGCTCTGTCAAAATTTCGACAAAACTAAATTTCTAATTACGTTGTTTAAAATATCTTTTTTCAATCATTGCAATTTTTCGACATCAAACTTCGAAAGTAATATCCGGTCTCGTTCTCAATATTGTAGTATAAATATTATAGTATGTCCACGAGCCTAGGTGGTGGAGACGGTGATCCGTCGGAGACACCTCCATCTGCAGTACGAGGTGTTACGATGGGCGCCTGTTTTCAAAGAGCGAGAAAGGGAAAAAAAGGTTATCATGATCTTTTTATCCAGTTCTATGATATCCGCCAGTGAGGAGGGCGCAAGTAAATTCTACAACATTCTGAGGCTCCATCCGTCACCTTTTATTTCTTTAACCTGCCCGGTGCCATTGGCTGAATGAAGGATAAATCTCATTGGGGCATTACCAACAGGAAAGTGAGGATGCAGGTATGCTGTTGTAACCATTGATTATTTCTCAAAATGGGTCAAGGTCGAACTACCATTAAACAAAATCACTACCTATTTCATTGAAAATTTTGTTTGGAAAAACATCATAAAAAGATTTGGAATCCTAGTCAAAATGGTGTCCGATCACGGAACTCAATTCGATTGTGACTTATTTTAAAATTTCTGTAAAAAAATACGGTATTAAGAAAGTTTTCTCTACTCCAGTCCGACCACAATCCAATGGGTTAGTGAAAGTCGTCAACAAGACCATCAAGCACAGTCTAAAGACAAAACTGGACAACCACAAAAGGGAATGTGTGGAAATGCTTTCGGGAGTGCTATGGTCATACCGAACCACTAGCATTCCGCAATTAGCGAAACGCCTTTATCTCTCGTGTACGGCACCGACGCGATGCATGAATATTTACGTAACAGAGGTAAACGTCCAAAACTTAAAAACAAATCTCGATTTAATAGAAGAAAAACGAGAAAAGGCATGCTTAAGAAATCTAGCTAACCAACAAAGAGTTGCTTGACATTTTAATAGGAAAATCCGACCCCCAAAATTCACAATTGGTGACAAAATCCTCACAAAAATTTTCCTCCAAACCTAAGTCCCACAAGATGGAGCTCTCGGTGCTAATTAAGAAAGACGATACATCGTCAAAGATGACTTCGAGAATGGAGCGTACCGACAACAAAACCTAAACGGGGAAATGGTAAAGAACCCATGGATTACCGAGCATCTCCGCCTATTTTACGTTTAAAATGTTATGTACTTAGCGACTTTGTCGCATTTTCTTACTTTTTCCTTTAATTTAAAATGTGGCATGGCCGTAGCTTTGCTTCAATTATCTATTTGGAACCGGTTACCAAATATATATACAAATATATTCTATGCAATAGGTTGATCTGAGTTACAATTTATACCTTTTGAGATTTTGTTTTACGTATCACTAAGCCGACAAATAACACATGGGAGGGTGGAATACCTACACCTTAAATATTCCGATCGGATGTTAGTAAAAGTTATGGCTAAGTCCAATTCCTATATTTTGATCGGATGCAATTTTCAAATTTTGGCTAAAATCCAATATTATGTTTAAAGTCCCGATTACGATATCCGTTTTGAAGGACATAAAAATTCAAGCTCGACTAAAGCATAAAAAGATAAGATCCGACCACAAATTAATTGTTATAAACCCAAGCGAGCTATAAAGTATAATTATTATTACAAAATAAAAGATCCGACCACGGATCCATTGTTCAAAACCCTTTCAGGTTAAAATAAAATAGTAATATAAAAATAAATATATATAAATTCTTCTCCAGATCGGGTCTTCAGGCCTCTGCCACATCTTCAATCTCCTTCTCGGGCTACTCTTCGTAGTATCCAAAGTAGGATTCTTCGGACGAAGAATCTTGACTGCATCGTTCACCCACCTATATAGAGGTCATCCCACATGTTGCGGAAATCCTCGGAGGCTTTTTATTCCTCCACAGCCTTTGAACGAGAGACTGCACATGTTTCACCTGGAGCTTAAACTGGACCAAATCCACCTTGACGGTCACGTCATCTCTTCAAGGAAGAGAGCGTGGCCCCAACAGGGTTGATCAAGCCCACAACACCAACCAAAGCCTGCAAAACAA